>NC_060119.1:709037615-709340645 GCF_021461395.2 Schistocerca americana | reverse complement strand
CTAGAATATGTAGAAAAATAACTTCAGTGAAGATCCCATTTTGCAAGCTTAGCTCCAGTTAAATCCCGAAGAGTCCGTTAAAGTGGTGAACATAACGAAACTTACAGATCATTTCAAGATAAATATAAACGGTGACGAACTAGTTTTTTTTTTCTTTTTTTTTGCAATATGTGCACTTATGTGCACTGAATGACGTATTGCCATTCATTAAGGAATTACCAGACTCAAACATTTAAAACAACTAGGTGGCATTGTTTAAGAGATGCAAAGCATATAATTTGCTGGAACTTGTTCAGCATGTGTTAGAAAAAATGGCATCGTCCAATGCGTTTGTAGAGCGTATTTTTTTGTGTGATGCTGTCCAATGCGTTTGTAGAGCGTACTTTTTTGTGTGATGTTAAGTGTGCAATGAAAGAAAACAGATAAAGTGGAAATGGTGAAAGCTGAACTATTTGTGAATTTTAACTACCGAATGCATGTGCTGAATTTGCTAAATTTCTCAAATCAAACAACAGGAAATAACTTGTTAAAGCCGTGAAATCGGAAAAGAAGTATAACTTCACAATATAACTAGCAAAGAAACTGGAGGCTCGCAGAAATGGCTGACTTCGCAGTATTAACAGTGAGCATCGTATGCTTCCCGTTGTAGCGGCTACAATATATGTATTTTGTAATGTATTGTGAATAATAATAATAATAATGATAATTATAACAATAACTGTAATATAACAATAATGAAACATTCTTGGGTTGTCCGGTTTTAGGTCCAGTTAAATTTCTGTGTCGCAATGGAATATAGCAAAAAACAATTATGGCGATTACTTTTGACATAATGAACAGTTTAGTTTGTCCACCTGTCTCATTTTCATGGTGGTGGTAAGTTCATAGGAACAAAGGGACCAATTGCTGAGGTCATCGGTCACTAGACTTACACACAACTTAATCTGAGTTAAACTACACACACACACACACACACACACACACACACACACACACACACACACACACACACACACCCGAGTGAGGACTCGAAAATGCGACGGGGGAAGCCGCGCGAACCGTGGCAAGGAGCTCTCATTTTCATTTCACTGCCCAAATATTTTAAATTTTTGTACATGGGTGGAGTAGCAACCGTAGAATGAAATCATCTTGTAAAAATAGTAAACAGTCAATCAATTGCAAATTGGAAGGTTTATTAAAACCCCTTTACCATGGTATTAACGTTTATGGAAACCACTTCTTCAGAAGGAAATATAGGCAACTGGATTACACGTTGTGGCACAGATGCGTTAAAATATACCCGAGAGACGTCGGTCCAATATAAAATTTCACCTTCGTAACAAATTAAAATAAGCACTGGTGATTGTCATGCGGTACTTCCTCACCAAAGTACAGTAGATGCGCATTGATGAGGAAGTACAATATGACAACAACCATGCTATGGATGTTTTAATTTATTATGGAGGTGAAATTTTATATCTGACTGACGCCTCCCTTTATACTTTACCTTACCTCTGCCGCTACATGTAATCCAGTCGTCGCTATTTCTTTCTCACGAAGAGGTTTTTATACACATTGAAACAATGGTAAAGGGGTCTTAATAATTTTTCCAATTTGTAACTGTTTGGCTGTTTATCACTTCTACAAGAAGATGCCGCTAATATGCAGTACATGCTCTTAAACAACTATTGTTTACTCAAATGACATTTCTGGCAGATTGATGAGACTCAATCATCAATGCGCGTTCAGATGATACGGTGTTACTCGCCACAGATAAGAATCCGAGTTAGGGTCTCAAGAATCTGCTAGGAAAGTTCATAAAGTGCTCCTTGAGAGAGTATTTGCACAATAAATTCGCAACAACGATGTATTCGTAGTAACCTAATTTCTACAAGCTGCAAAGGATTTGCGCTTCTAAATATTACACTCTTGCAGTTTGAAGCAGCAGATATCTAGTGGAAGGAAAGACAGTTCCTACCACACAGAGAACGGAAATAATTAAAACTGTTCGAAACAATTTTCCTGAAGTGTGATACCGTTGCAGAATGCACAAAATTATTAAGGAAGGTAGTTCCTCGCACTATGCAGACGAAAGAAAAGCTATGAAATTCTTCAATTTATGAAACAGCCGTCTCTCGCAAGTTATAAGCTTCATTAATTTCCACGAGATGGACTTCACTCTAGAAGCACGACGTGGAAATCAATTCAGACAAAAGGGCATCATTATACCGCTCTTCATCGCCGCAAATTCATTTCCTGACTGGAAAATGGAGGCAAGAAATTGGGAGTCAAATTTCCTCTCTCCTTCCTTTAAGTGTAAGATACAATTTCTTTTGCAAACCGGCAGTGGCTCATAATGCAATGTCCGTTAAACAGGATACTAAATTCAATCAAGAATTGGGAAGAGCATATCTTCTTCGCCATCAATTAGAAAAGCCGCTGATTGGTTACACTCGACTGTTATCCCCGCCGCCGATGCTCGTTTTACTCACTGTGCCCCTTCCTAAGTAGTCACTGTGCTAACCTGCGGTGAGAAGATTTCACAAGTGTTTGATCGTCGGATAAAGCTGAAACGAAACACAGAAAATAAAACAGGAGGAAAGTAAAATCAGTTGTAGCGTAACAAACTGTATTTACTCTGAAGACTAACCACGTTATATGTCGAAATTAACAGAAACGTTGAAGTTACGTACAGGAAGACAGAAAGCCGCTTTGGGAAGGAAAAGCAACACAGGTTTAAACCTAGGAAGTGGATTAGAAAGACACGTCTAGAAAGCACAGGTAGATGGCATGAGTTGATACAAAGACAGCTATTTTGAAGTAGTTGTGCTACCCCATAGCATGCTGGAAGAAGAAGAAGAAGAAGAAGAAGAAGAAGAGACTGACTTGGATAAAGTAGATGATCATTAATGCAGACACATCTTGTACAGATTTGATCTCAAACAAAAATAGAAAATTAATAGATCCTTTGACATTAGGAGGGACGACAAGACGGGCCGCACGTGCATGGATCTTATTATTAATTGGTAATCTACAAAAATCAGTTTTTTGTGAACCCCCTATACGCTAGCTACAGTAAAGGCGCGATAAATTGGCATAAAAGTACGCACCATTCGGAACACTCCCTGTCGACTGTTCCCTGTTTCAGATTTCTGCCACTGTCAGAGCCTACAAAGTCTGGCACTTTAATTGCCAAACGCCGTGTTGTGTTGTCTGTGTGAGCGGATGATTAAGTGATTAACAGTACTTACACTTATGTCTGAATACATTATGCAATACGATACAGCCACAAATGTTTCTACTCACTGCGCTGTATTTCAAGGCCATTAATTAATATAATGTTCCTTGCTGCAAATAAGTACTGCTTTTGAAGATGACCGTCTCTGTAAGACGCATTCACAAAGTCATGTTACAACTGCGTCAAAAATTTTAAGTAGCTGATCGCACCGAGTTGTCAGCACTGAAAGACGAACAATAGAACATTCCCTCTCACATCCTCTAACCCCGCAGTGGCCTCTTTATTTACCCCTCTACCCCTAAGGTAATCGGCCAGTTTTACTTAATTCGTGGCGAATTTAGCAAAATGATTCAAATGGCTTTGAGAACTATGGGACTTAACTTCTAAGGTCATCAGTCCCCTAGAACTTAGAACTACTTAAACCTAATTAACAAGGACATCACACACATCCATTCCCGAGGCAGGATTCGAACCTGCGACCGTAACGGTCGCGCGGTTCCAGACTGTAGCGCCTAGAACCGCTCGGCCACACGGCAACGCCAATTAAAATGAAGCACGTATCAGTCTGTTGCTCCAAGGTTTTTTTAACTGGGTAGGATAGGCATACTCTTAAGATGGTCTTGGGGTGAGAACGTTTTTGGATTCGACCGTTAGTTGCAACATGCATATTATTATAAAACCCTCGTAAACCCTCCATTCTTTGACGTAAAGTATGTAAGCGAAAAAAAAATTCATAAAAGATTTGAAATTATGTTTAAAGTTTCTTTGAAGTCGCTAAGTTCTCCTATTATCAAACATTGGGCGAGTTTAATCTGGGTAATTTGCAGTCGGTTTACAGCAAAAGTTACGTTTTCGCGCATCTCAATGTTAACGTAATATATTCTGAGGTGTCTCGTACGGTTATATAATTTTGTAAGTAGATTCAGTGGCATATTTTCATACTACATGTGATGTGTTACAATACAGCTAGTAGTACATTGTTTACAATTTCTATTGTTGGCGCACCAGACTTGCTATTTTAGGTATCCTCAGTGTAGCATGGAGGCATGTGACAGGTGGAAGTGCGCCGCGCTCTCGCGAAGTACATACCTGTTTTACACTTGGGGTTTCTGTAGTCCCCACGCGTGCCTTTACTTAGTATTTATTCACAATATGCGAATACAATCATTTCCTTTTGTTTCAGTTACTTGTATCAATAGCTCGCTTTTTCCGTGGTGGGGCCATTTTACGACGGTTAGAAAAAGGCACTGACTCAGAAGTCAAAACCTAGAAAGAAATAACACAGAAGAAGAGGAAGTTGTTGATACTAGTGATCGCGATTCGCTACACAGTGAACACCTTTCTGATTCAGAGATCGAGTAAAATTAGGCTCTTCTTGTGAAGAGGAAGGAGAAGAAGAAAGCACATGGAACTATTTTTGCGGTAAGAACAGATATAAATGGAGTACGTCTGCCCCACATTCACCTCGCATACGACAATATCGTACGAGAGGGAGCAGGATTGAATGGACCAGCTGCTTGTAAAAATGAAATATCGCCAATGGAGAGCTGGGAACCATTATTTACCAATTATGTGGCGGACTGTCGTGTACTATACCAACAAAAAACTTGCGGGCAAATATTCAATTCCATCATTACGACTGTGTTCTGCTAAAAACATTGATTGCTGTGAATTACGAGCTTACCTTTGATTATTCTGTTTACTTCGATATTCAAGTCAATTCATGAACATGCTAAATCGCTATGGGCAACTGATTTTACAGGTAGAGATATTTTTCGATGTGTAATGGAAATAAACAGATTTTTATTTATTCACTTCAACGTAATCAACACAAGAGAAGAAAGAAAATCTACAGATAAACTGGCCCTGACACGAGAAAATTTTGAAAAGTTTGTTGGCAGCTGCAGCGTGAACTATTCTTGCTCAGGATATTTGTGTGTTGTTGAAATGTTGGTAAAATTTCGAGGAAGGAGCTCTTTCAGAATGTTTATCACAAGTACGCCTGGAAAATATGGTCTGAAAATGCATTGTATTTGCAATGCAGAAATTCATTACTTATATAATGCGTTTATATACTCGGGAAAACTGTTTACCTAAAGAAATATCCCTTTCGCAGTGCCAACGTAGAATGTGCTAAAACTTGCAGAGCCATTCTATGCAACTAATATAAATATCACTGGAGACAGTTGGTTTACGTCTAGATGAATTATTTAACCGAGGACTAACGTTAAGTGGGTACTGCACGAAAAACAAACGAGAAATTGCTCGTGCGTTTTTGCCTAATAAAAGAAGACCCACTGAATCATCATTATTAGGATTTGTGCGAGACAAGGCGTTGGTGTCATTCGTTCCAAAGAAGCATAAACGTGTAGTTTTACCATCTTCTTACTAAGTGTCTGTGAATCAACAATCAATCAAACCTGAAATTCTCACGACTCGCGACCCGTCCTCACAGCTTTACTTCCGCCAGTACCTCGTCTCCTTCACAATTCTGTTAAAAAAGGGTTTAATTAGAAGTTAATTTTTGAGTTGATTTTTATGTCATTCAATCTGCACTACAAAAATAAAGAACTAAAAACACATGCTTTTGTAGTAACTCAAAATTTCTTTTTAAGACTGATTATTGTAATCGCAATAAGCGATTTAAATAATAAATAATATTATGTATATATCAATACGCAAGTTATTTCCAATAATTATTTATAAACATACCTAAATCCTGTTGGGGCCCTCCTAGACACCACATGTGACTGTTCGCAAAAACAGCGCGTGTACTTAAAGGTTAAAGTTTGAAGCGCTAAGTGAAAAGTGGATCTTTATAAAACTGGAGTACGTGTAACTAGTTTAGAAAACTGGAGTAGATGTAACTAGAAGCCTGTGTAACATCAGGCTGATTAACACCTTACAAAATATATAGGCCGATGAAATAAGAGTTGAAAAATAAATAATTAATACGAACGAAGTTTCCGGATAGCTCCTACCAATTAGTGAACATCATACGAAGGCGTGCAGAAACAGTTAACCTGGCACTGACAAATACGGCTATAGGAACATTTGCACGAGCATCAAATATTGGAACTTGATCACCCGATTAAAAAGGGCATTGGGTGTAGTAAACACGCAAACATTAATATATTTTTAGAAGATCGTCTGCGGTGCAGAACAGCATCGAACCAGTCGAAAGTCATACGACAAGGGGAAAGATGAGAGCTCATTAAGTCCCACTAGTTCCTCTGTACACCGTAAAATGAGAGGGAATGTCATGCAAGAAACAAACAACGGCCTCTTAGTGCAATGAGATTGAACAGAGCAGGATCCAGAGTGATAAAATCCTTTCAACGGCGTCTCAGATGTGCTGATTACGACTAGTGTAAGTAGGTAACTTCGGAGACAGTCGAACACCTTTTTGTCTTACTGAACACGGTAGGCTGCAGGAGAAAAAGAGGGTGTTCATTATCGTACTCCTATGACACGTGGCTGAGGACATACCAGGTTTTCCAGTTCGTTCATTTCTTGCATGTATCTCCCATATGACATCATTAAAGTTTCAATTTTAATGCACAAGTGGCATCACTTAATGTGTCCTCGACGCAAACGTACCCAGTCGTCTCCAGTAAAAGTATACTCAATCCGTTATTAGAAATATATAGAGTACCAACGAGGAAATGTAAGCATGGTATAGTCTTCCGCGCTTCACAAGTACGACGTTACTCTGAGTGCCCTACGCCTTGTACAGAACGGAACAACTAAATACACAAAACAATGTCTCGCATGTAAAACTGCAACTAAACTAAACACAGAAAAATTGTGCTTTCCGTACACACGGAATTACAATAAAGTAATAAGCGATGTAGTCCACCATCTGAAGGTAAGAATGAGCCAAATATATTCCACAGGAATAAATTGTTACCACTTCCACCTTTATTTTGATTCCATCGCAGAAACAGTAAACATCGAAAGAATCTGAAAAGAAGACAACGAAAAACAGAGAAGTGACATGAACGTTCGGAAATCCGTTAGGGCACTGCGCCTGGGAGCGTCTTTACGCTCTTGACCAAAGGATGGTGCAAGAGCAAATTAGCGGTGTACTCCTATTAAAACTACATTGTGACTGACAGGTTTAGTGCTGCCGACATGCAGCCAGCCGCGCTTCACCCGTAGCAATACTAGCGCAAGCAAGGTACATGGACATAATCTGCATGAATCTCTGCACACTACTCTTGACTGCTAAAGGAGACACTGATTCTTAGTCATCCTGTAGGGCACGGCAACTGTAGCGTTCTTTCGAGAAAGGCAACTTACCCCATCACGAGCGCTGCTCGCTTTTCATTTTGCAAATAGCCTATACCTCATACCATTTGCTGTCCAGTTCTGTCACGTACGTAAACAAAATAGTTTATTGAGCTTGTCTTTATACAACGGAATTACATCTAGCTATTAAATACGTACTTATATGTAGTTGTTAAGTGAGCTATTTTGTACAAAAAGTTCAACAGCTGGAGCTGTGAAGTGTCTACCACACTGAAGGGCCTACCCCAACTGTAACATGCTGTCAATATGTATTCGACAATGTCAGTTTCATTTTCGCCGTCAGTTTCATTTTGCGGACTATCACTGGCTAGAATACTTTTCCAGCATGAAGGGTATCAACTCTTGGCGCCCCCAATTATTTGAAGACGTCCAGAAGCCTAGATTGTCTTCCTCTGCAACAGAATCAGGTCACCTGAGTCTTATGGAACTTCAGATACTTCAACATAAGTTACGCACTGCATTGCATCAAATTACTGCCCTAGAGTGGAACACTATCAGTCCCATTCCATCAGACATATTCACACTCCCTTGGAAGGTATACTGTGGATGTGTGTTAAGGGGTGCCACTCAGTCAAGTCCACTCTAAAGGTGCGAGCAGTTCCTGTATGGAATACAGTTATGCAGTAAAACGATTATTAGTGAGGAAAGTGTAGTAACATTCTGGTCATTCATTAATTCAGTGACTACAACACAGTTAAAAGGCTTTACAATACGTTGCCAACGATAGACAGCAGCGAGGTGCCACATTTACCAACCCAGTCCCCTTACCAACACTGTAAAGGTCACTGACATCATCCTCACAAATTATACACTTCTCAGGCACTGTTTATATTTATAGGAACGTATTTTACAAACAAGCTCACTTAACAGTTGCAAATAAATACTCATTTTATAAACTGAAAATAACTCCATTATATAAGCACGATCTCAGTGACTTTATTTTGTCTGCTCACATAAGACAACTGGACAGCAGATCCTGTGAAGGTATAGTCAGTCTGTAAACTGAAAAACGAGCAGCACTCTTGGTGTGGTGAAGATGCCTTTCTGGGAAGAACGTTACAGTTGCCGTACAGGGTAACTAAGAATTAGTTTCCCCTCTAGCAGTCTCGAACAGGGTACAGAGATTTACGTAGATTCTGTCCATACGTGTTTTTTGCGTTAATATTATTAGTAGCTCATATCTATTCTCCATACAGTGCTAATGAAGTTTGTGGAAAATAAACAAACGTGGGCACGTCTGCGCACTGCGTCGCCAGTGGTTGATAAGGCGCACTGCGGAGGGTTGATGTAACTTCGTGAAACGTTCTGTAGGTGCTTCTTGTGACGCAGTGGAATAAATGGAGTGAGAAATCATCTGCTCCCTCTTCAGTTTGCAGACCTATGAACGAGTGAACTGCGTGACACAAAACGCCGTAGCGACCTACCTTCCATCGCACTTCTATCTTCACTCCTGCCCTTTCCACCCTGTTACACCCCCAGAACACAATTTATCCCTTAGTAAAGCTCTATTGCATTTAGACGTGGTACACACATTTAATACTTGTTCTTAACCATCTTCGTTTAACAGAAACATTAATTTTATACCATTAAAACACTATTTCTAATAACTTGCTATTCACCCATCCCCTACAACGCGGAAACTATTAGGCCTAGAAAAAAATAGTAAGGTATTTTCTGCAGGAAATTTAAAGTCGTTTAATTTGTACTAGGAAACATTTTCGCTGGAAGGCGTGGTTTTCGAGTTATTCAAGAAAAACATAAAATAGTGACCTCCAAACGCCCACCCACCACCTCACAGGTGGGGATTTTTAGTATGCTGTTCATGACATTCCCTCCTACCACTGTACAAAAATTTGAGACTGAACGAATTTTTCTCCTGATTTCCCTTCGTTGACTGGACCAAAGGTTCCTCACGTACCAACAAAGCAGGCAACACTGAGAGCACGTGGCTCTCGAGAAATAACTACGAGCGGACGGTGGCTCGCCCCTACCACTCGACTCGCTGAAATGTCAATCACAAATTTCAATCGGAGTATAGTAGCTCCGAGCAGTCCACTAGCATCAACTCCGCGCGCTTCAGCAGTCTCCCATTCAATGACCATAACATCCCACTGAACATCCGCAGCAGCCACAAATGCAACAAAAGAAACTACTACTGTCGTTTGCAAGAACGGTATTGGGCAATCTACTTAGCGGTGATAAACCTAAAGGCTATGTGACAGTAGGAAGACAACTAGTGGACGTGCTAACCCCTAATGCGGGCCGTTGACGTCGGTAATATTTTAGAACCATTTATTCATTCGCTGTTTCTGTTAAATGCAAATATTTTATTATTGTCAGCACCTTTTGGAAACTAGACTTTTAGGATACGCTCTTTGTCTAGAATGAAACGTTCTTATTCCCCGGAAACGGGGTTATTACGCAGAGAATGTAGAGCAAACACAGATCTGAGCTCGTAACCAAGGGTCTCTGTCGCGCTACTCAGGAAACTGCAGATGCCTCTTTCATCATTCTCCATCACACTCTCCGAAAGCAAATGCGTATGTTAAGTCATAGTCACGTTCTATGGATTCGAGAGCCGTTGAAAACATGGCGAAACAGGGCACTATCAGCATACGTTTCAGAGCTGCAACGAATCGAGATGAATATTAACTTTAGTCATAACTCATGATTTGCGGCGAAGCGGTAGATTCATATATTTGGTGGAATCATATTTAGTGGAATCGGTAGGCACAACATTTAGTTTTCACAATGTACACAGAGGCATACGAGCAAATTAAAATGTGTGTGTTTTCTCGTGTGTGACTGATTATTAGACCGCTTTCTCAGTCCAGGCAACCATCATTTCTTGTTAGACATTTTAGAATCGTACACTAATTTAGAATATATCTGTGTTAATTCTAAGAGTCAGCGCCGTTTGGTTCCTTATTTTGAAAGTGTCGCAGTAGTCGCCGCGTTATACAACAAATGCTGAAGAGACGGTGCACCTTTTCTTCAGCGAACAGTTGACAGCACACTCAAGGCAAAAGGGGTGAGCCGCGGGCACCACAAGAATAATGACCACACCATGATGAAAAAGGGGACACACATCCTTGCCTAGGGCAACGACTGGGTCGAGCGTAGATAGCACCGATGCTGCCTGCCTTCAAGCGAAAAACTGCATATGGTGAGTGACACACTCATCGCTATCTAAAAAACTTTCGATAGCCTCAGGCCAGTGCGGTAAAATGTCGAGTAGTTTGTATGTTGCTTATAGTTATTTGACAGCAATGCCATGAAAGCACACGTACTTCATATTCCGATGACGGTCTCGCTTCTTACCATTTTTTTCTAATAATATACAAAGTTTATTGAAATATTTGTTGATTAGAAACATCAATTTTTTTCCAATTAAGCACTCACTAGGAGAGACACCATAGCAATCTGTTGTACGGTAGATTTCCCACCTGAAATCAGTTTCTGGCGCACACGAACTTCTGGAAATATAGCGTTGGCAATATTTTCAAATAGGGATAATAATTTTATTGGAAGCATTTTCGTGTAATGTTTAATGATTTTTAGTTAATAAATTAACACTAGGGCGCTGCGAATTTCGTGCATAGAACTGCATCGTCTGCCAACAGTTTCATGGAATTTCCGCCGTTATCCTCTACATTATTTCTATATAATGTAATCTGTAATAGCCCTATCAAACTTCCCTGGCGTACTGCTGAAATTTCCATGTATACATTTTGTTCCGTTAAGAACTTCATGATAAGTTCTATTTGCAAGGAAGTCGTACCGATCATCAGTCTGGTCAGATACTGGGTAGGTCCGTATTTTGTTCACTAAATGACTGAAGTCAAGGCAACACCAACTCGGGCGCTGTTGTCCACAGCGTTCTGGATCTCATGGACGAACAATAGAAGCTGAGTTTCGAAAGATCTGTTTGCGCAAGGCATGTTGGTTTTTTAGAGGATTTTTTTTCTCCCGAAACTTCGTAACACGTGTCAAACATTTACCATAATTTACAACAGATCGACGTCAGTGATACAGGGTTGCAATTATCAGTTCGTGCCTACAGTGCACTCTACCAACAGGCCGTCATCCATCGGGTTCTAATGGTCACAGAGATGAGGGAAGACGTGTTTTGGCTAGCCCTTCGCCTAGCGACCATTTGTATGCCTGTCAGAAGAAGGAGCATTCTGCTGCTTTCCTACAGTACAGGGTCGAAATTTTAACATTACACTCTTCCTCCACCTCAAGCAATGTGATTAAATCGGTTGATTCTTTTGATGTAGATGTGGTCCAATGTGGACTTATCGCAGGCTATAAAAGCACCACTTGTTCATACGCAGTTCCTGAGAAAATCCCAATGATTTTTGTATACAAAAAATACCAATTGTGGGGATGGCCACTTCTGTAATTTTTAATCACAGCAAACCTTCGAAATTATTGCAACAAGTACTTAAGATAAAATTCTCACGGAACTTCGAAGCTTTTTTCAATATTATCATCCTTTACCGAGATACAAGGTTGAAAGTTATATTTAAACAAGTAATATCCAGTCACATCGCAGTGAACACTTGGCAAATATTCTGAAGTCATCAAACTATGTTTTATTCAGTAGTAGAGTACTGGGGCTCCTGGTACAATATTGATATCCAATTGATATGAAAATTAATGAAACAGATCAATTAATGACCCCCACCAACTCCCGTCCCCTAGATGACGTCATGTGGTTTTCCTCAGCCTGCACAGGCTTCCCCCCTCCAGAATCTATCCTACTGGTGCGAATTTCTTTGTCCGAGAACTGTGCTGATGTCCCACTCCACGCCCGACCTGGGAATTGGCGGGAAATTAAAAAGGCGGTGCCGTTTCTGGGACTAGAATCCTGGTCCTTCTGGATGGAAAGCCCAAGTGCAACTCTTCCCCCCCCCCCCCCAAACCCAAAGCATGGAAACTATCAAGATGCAGTACAGGAAGATTAGATTAATACTTCATTTATTTTGTTTGGGAAACTGTAGCAAAACTTGGTCTTAATTGTGTAATTAATCATAAAGATCGCTCCTAATTACACAACTAAGTGCATACTGTTACACAAGGACTGCTTAAAATCGCAACACAACTCAAAAATTGACAATGCCATACAACTGGTGCTATCCCGCTGGGAAAAAATTACACAATACCATTCGAAACCAGCGGGAGACATACCCAAACTCTACCCTTCACCTACAAGCTGCAGGGAAGAAAAGGCTTTACTTTCTTTTTTATGGGAAATATGTTCATCTGACGAGAAACTGGTGTTGTACAGAGAAGAGTTTAATAAGTGTATTACTTGTAAGAATACAGCTGAGAACTATATCTATCGCTGTTTGAAGTCAGAGTTCGCCAAAGATGCCTCATGCTGCAGTCTGGGTAACCGAAGCCAAAACGTGCTACCACAACTGATGGAAAATGCTTCACTGCTCTTAATGGCGAAATTTTCGTGGAAAAAAACAACACTTGTAATGAACGGGTCATAATGCAACACACATACTGAGGAAAATCGCCGTCCGAAAAGACGTGCACTCTCCTCGATGTACGATCACAAACTGCCGCAATTAGAGGCCCTCTTGCCTACCCTCAGCACTCCCTGTATTCTACGGTGGGGACACAGGCTTTTTCAAATGGTCGGCTGCTACTGCCGCGCGCCTAGCGGTTTTTCTGCTGCCTGTCGTCTTCCGCCGACGGACGCGCCATTGTCGCTGACCACCTTGAGACGAGTGTCCTTCGCCAACACAAAATCATATATAGTCAACTAAACTGCTCCAAGTTCAAGTTTGTTGTTCGTCTTCTTTGTTCACAGCGTTGCCCCACAAGCCGCCACCAGACCAAAGCACAGCTCCCTAGAGCGACCACATACTGCCCCCCCCCCCCCCAAAAAGACCCCACCATTCTGAGAGGAAACATTGCAGTGTAACAATTGTTATTTCATTTCAACGCACGTACTATAGCCGATCATCTATTAAAAAGAAAAACACAATCGCGATGATAATAAATGTCCCCTTTGCACGAAAATAAGCGCAAACCATTTTATTTTACTTTTATGAGCAAAATCGGTATAGTTTTTTCCCGTCTCATTATTTTGCAACATCCAACGAAGCGCACTGTCGCCTATTACAGTTGACCAAAAGTCAGAGGTCGGGCTATGTACCCCCTGTACATGTCCACTCTGTGTAAAATTGGGGAAAAAACTTCCACTATTTTGCTGCGAAAATTACGTCACCACCGAATATACTCGTTATTTCGAAACCGTCAACGGAGTAAAGAAAAAGCGAGAATTTAAACTCTCAAGAAAAAGCATTTATGATAAGCAATTTCTTTCAACTTGATGGACAAATGACACGACCTGAGAGCATCTCTCGCGTTCTAATCAGTGTTTGTAAATAAACTGTCATGTACGTGTGTATTATAAATATTTCAGACACATAAAACAACATTACAGAATACTTTATCTCAAGCCATTTATCACATGTCGGAAAAGACAATCATTTTACGCTTGACAACAGCAAGCTATAATTCAATAGGACATTGCTGTTTTGTATACTATGGACGGTTCCGATTTACTAGTGCGATGCTACAAATGGTTCAAATGGCTCTGAGCACTATGGGACTTAATATCTTAGGTCATCAGTCCCCTAGAACTTAGAACTACTTAAACCTAACTAACCTAAGGACATCACACACATCCATGCCCGAGGCAGGATTCGAACCTGCGACCGTAGCAGCCCCGCGGTTCCGGACTGCAGCGCTAGAACCGCACGGCCACCGCGGCCGGCGCGATGCTACATCACACTGGCGTTTACGAAACAAATTGTGAGAGAGCCTGTCTTGTAACAGAAGCTCCTATAAGATTTTATAATGTCTCTCTCTTCCGATACATTGAAATCGGACACTGCCTGCGTGCTTACATCTGAGATTTTTGATCCATAACTCACCTCTGCCTACTCATCAGTAAAATTTCTATCATACAGCAGATTATTGGTTTCAGTTTTGTAAGCAATTTGATAATCACATCCTGTTTCACGCAATCTACTCACATGTTGGGACGAAAACACTATTATTTGTAGGTTCCACAACGAGCTATAATTAAAGTGGTGTCTACTTTATAATTAGAGGTTATGAGGTATGAAATAACATACGAATTGCGGTAACACCTATTTTTCAACAGGCAATCATGATGATGATAATAATAAAAACAGTAATGATCCCACGAGGACAGATACAGCCTATTTCTATTAGTTTTATGAGCAAAGTCGGTGTAGTTTTGAGAGAACTATCTGCATTCAAACTTTAACCAGTTACACCACACCTTGTAATAGTACCTCCTGCAAGATTTTACTTATTGTATCTCTTCTGATACATCGAAAAACAAATCCTGTCTGCATGTTGACATCGAGCATACTACATATAAACATATAGCTCCTTTGGGGCAGATGACCAGTGGTTGAATTCCCTTGCACAGACCTGTGTAAAGTTTTATCAGCTGTACCGAGGACGACCATATTCAACAGACTATCGACCGCAAGAGAGGACTCCTGCATTGTTTCATAAGCAGTTCAATACAGTGCTTTTTGTTTTTTTTTTTTTTTTTTTTTGCTGGAGCGCATCCAAGCAGTTACAAAACTAAAACCAATAATCTGCTGTATGATACAGACTTTGCTGACATGTAGGCAGAGGTGAGTTATGGATCAGAAATGTCAGCTGTAAGCACGCAGATGGTGTCTGATTTCAATGTGTCGGAAGAGAGAGGGACGGTAAAATCTTACAGGAGTTTCTATTACAAGATAGGCTTTCTCACAATTTGTTTCGTAAACGCCAGTGTGATGTAGCACCGCAATAGTAAAACGGAACCGTCCATAGTACACAAAACAGCAACGTCCTCTTGATTATAGCTTGCTGTTGTCAAATGTAAAATGATTGTGTTTTTTCCGACATGTGGTAAATGGCTTGAGAGATTGTATTCTGTAATGTTACTTCATGTGTTTGAAATGTTTATAATACACGCGCACATGACAGTTTATTTACAAACACTGATTTGAACGCGAGAGATGCTCTCAGGTCGTGTCATTTGTCCACCAAGCTGTAAGAAACTGCTTATCACAGACGTTTTTTGTTCAGAGTTTAAATTCTCGATTTTTCTCTACTCGTATGATGGTTTCGAAGAAACGAGTTTTCACAGCAAAATAGTGAAAGGTGTTTGTTTTGGGGCATTGTACTCAGGGTGGATGTGTTTAGGGAGTGTATAGCCAACCTCTGACATTTTGGTCATCTGCAACTGGTGGCAGTGTACTTCGTAGGATGTTGCAAAATAATAAGACGCAAATTGTATCCCGCAGTCAAACGTAAAAACTATACCGATTCTGGTCATAAAACTGAAAGACAATGGATTGCGTCTATTTTCGTGGAAAGACATGAACAATTGTCGCGATTGTGCAGCCGTACTTCAGTCGGAGGGGGGCAAATGTGGCAGAGTTGCTGTGCCCATAAATTTTACGCTTTTATGTTGGAAAAGGATCATCACCTCAAGACTATTAGCAACCGCGGCAAGCTCGTACACTGGCGGAAGGACGATATGCCGCCATTGCGCGGCGGATGCAGTTGACCATTTGAAAAAGCCGTGTTACCACAGTAGCTGGAAGGAGGCAGGGAGAGCGAGAGATGAGGGAAGGTAAGAGGACCTCTAATTTTGGCAGCATGTGATCGTACATGGAGGAGAATGCACATTCAACTGACGCCCATCTGCAATCTTTTGGGACGATGATTTTCCGCAGTACACGTGTTGCATTATGAACCATTCATTACAAGTGTTGTTTTTTTCACAACAATTTAGCACTGTAATTAGAGTAGTGAAGCATTTTCCATCAGTTTCAAAAGCATGTTTCAGCTTCAATTATCTGGGCTGCAGCAGGAGGCGTCTGTAGCGAACTCTGACTTCAAACAGCGACAGATACAGTTCTCAGCTGTATGCTTACAGGTAATATACTTATTAAACTTATCTCTGTCCAACACCAGCGTCTCATCAGTTGAACATGTGTTCCACCAAACAAATAACTAAATATAGTACACTTGAACCTTTTTCTCCCTCCAGCTGGTAACTGGTAGATGAAGGATGGAGTTTGAGAACATTTGCCGCTAGTTTCGAGTGGTATAGTGAATTCTTTCTCAGCAGGATAACACTAGTTGTATGGCATTGTCAATTTTTGAGCTGTATTGCGATTTCAGGCAGTCCCTGTGTATAGCTATGTATACAGTTGTGTTATTAGGACCAATCTTTATAATTAATTACACAATCAGGTCTGATCTTTACTTCAGTTTCCCAACCAAAATAAAGAAATTACACTAACCTAAACTTCCTCTCCTGCATCCGCACAGTTCCCAAGTGCTCGGGTAGAGCACTGCACTTCGGCTTTTCAACCAGAAGGACCAGGGTTCGAGTCCCAGAAAGGGCACCGCCACTTTTAATTTCTCGTCAATTCCCAGGTGGGTGGGTGGGGTGGGGTGGGATATTAGCACAGCCCTGGGAGAAAGAAATTCCCTCCACAATTCGAAATTCCTGCCAGTAGGTGGGGGAGGGGAAGGCTGAAGGATGGGGCCCACATGCCGGCTGATCAATTTAATTAATGTGCGCATCAATTTGATATCAAAATTGCACCAGGAGCTCCAGTACCCTACTATTTTAGTCAGCATATTTCCGAATGGTTCAAATGGCTCTGAGCACTATGGGACTTAACATCTATGGTCATCAGTCCCCTAGAACTTAGAACTACTTAAACCTAACTAACCTAAGGACGTCACACAACACCCAGTCATCACGAGGCAGAGAAAATCCCTGACCCCGCCGGGAATCGAACCCAGGAACCCGGGCGTGGGAAGCGAGAACGCTACCGCAAGACCACGAGCTGCGGACCAGCATATTTCCACAAATGAAACGTTGTGACACGCTGTTTCAAGCTCAACGTGATACAATGGCAAAAAATAGAATAAAAAGGGCCTTAACATGCCTAAAACTTAAAAATAACTATCTTAACTATGTAAAAGGGCGAAGACTGCAAATATTTCCAGCAATTTTTTTTCTGTTTTAAGATACAAATCATAAGCCAGTAATAGTGCTTCTTGGAGTCTACATTCCTGTTCAACACCCGGGCACCTGCAGGTGCTGAAAACCCCAGGCTGGTAGCGAGAATATCAACCGAGCGCACGATTACCGACACCAGGTACATCTCTGATGGGTCACCGAGGGTCATCGTAGTATTCAGAGTGGCCCCGAGGACACTCCAGCGGCCAACTACAGACGAAACTTTCGCACTGATTAAGGCCGCCGCCTTCCAACCGGAAACCCGTCGTGGCGCCAACGTCGCTAACACCATCACCTGGCCGAGCAGACGCTCAGCTGACTAAACATACGTCAGCTAGAATCCAACAAGCAGCTGGATGAAACGTCGACCGAGGCTGGTGCGGGGAGCAACGAATTTTATAAAAAGCGAATAACTGACTGTATTTTAATAATGTTTTACTAGGGTCCAAAATACTTCACAGATTGCCAGCAGCCATTCTGACCTCACACTGGGGTCTCCGCTCGGCCTCCCTGCAATGTTAACCTTTCATTTCATTATATGCACATACTTGTCGTTTATGTGTGTCAAGTGTATAAATTTGTGGAAGTATATAAATAAATTCTTACAAATTCACTGACCTACAGATTTCGTTTTATATAACCAACAAATCCTTCTGTAGTTGGGAGAGTACGGGAACCAGCAGAAAAATGCTCCTTTCGGTGCACAAAAAGGCGTATATGTTCCCCTTTAAAAGACTCTGACAGTAGAACGGGGGAACCAGCTGCCTCAATTCTCTTTCCAGCTACCTCACCAAATATTTTGGCATACGAACATATTTTCCCTTTTGTACTGTAAGGGAGTGGCAGTGTGTGAAGTGGAAGAGAGAGGGAGCAGACAGTAGCAGTCGAGGGGGGAGAGGGGAGGGAGGAAGAGGGGGAGGGAGGAAGAGGGGGAGGGGGAGGGAGAGGGGAGGGGAGGGAGGAGGGGGAGAGGGAGGGAGGGAGAGAGAGAGAGAGAGAGAGAGAGAGAGAGAGAGAGAGAGAGAGAGAGAGAGGTGGTGGTGGTGGTGGTGGTGGTGGGAGAGAGGCAGTAGTTGTGAAAGAGAGAAACGAATGAAGAGAACAGCAGTGGAAACCCAGGAGAAATTACATATCGATGGTCAGTAAGAGAGAGTGTCAGTGAAAGAGAAAGACAGGTTGGTTCAAATGGCTCTGAGCACTATGGGACTGTCTGTGGTCATCAGTTCCCTAGAACTTAGAACTACTTAAACCTAACTAACCTAAGGACATCACACGCATCCATTCCCGAGGCAGGATTCGAACCTGCGACCGTAGCAGTCGCGCGGTTCCGGACTGAGCGCCTAGAACCGCTAGACCACCGCGGCAGGCAGAAAGACAGGTGCGTGGAGATAAAAACAGTCGGGCCAAATGAGAAAGGGGGGGGGGGGGATCTGGATTCTCGCAGATCGGCGAACTGTAACACATAGGTATAAGAGAGAGCGCATTTTGCACCGAAATTTCAAACACTTGGGTATGGGGGGAAACTTAAGTTGTACACCCAAGAATTTTTAAGCTGCAGAGGTATGGTGGAGAAAATGGCAGTGGGAAAGAAAGACAAGATAAGACAGTGTAAGTGAGAGGACACACCGGTAGTGGGATAGTAGCGAAAATCAACGCGAGAAAAAGGACACAGTGGGAGAGACATATAAATCAGAAGCGACGGTGGGACTGAGATGCTGAGTATGAAAGCTCAACTACAAAGAGGAACTGGGTGAAAGAATTTAGAATGTTCCGTGTTGAAAGAGCACGAATAAGTTCGCATGCCACAATTTTAGATGAGTAAGGCGGAATGAAGACTGTGGCAAGTGGTTCCCCACTTTTGTGTGAGAGAGTTATAAAGAGGAACATATTCACCTTATGGTGCTCAGACAGGTGCATTTTTCAGCTTGTGTCTATATGACCAAGGACCCTTCTTGGAAACAGAATTCACCTGCACTTTTTACTAATCGCTAAGAACCCTTCGCTACTCCAGCAATGAATTATTGCGAGCCGGACTTAAACAATTTCAATATTTCGGCTTTCTTTGTGTCATGTTTCGTTTCGGTACAAGCACGATGACCAAGCGACGGAATATATGATTTCGATCCGTTCAGTGGCTTGACGTAAGGCTAAAATTTCTTAGGATTTTTATCCCCGATCATGTAGCAACATTTTAGTTTCTAATTCACTGAACGCTCCTCTCATTGCTCTCCGTACGTTTATTTTCGGCTTCGTTCGGCTTTTGTTTGTCAATTCGGCTTTGATTTCGCTTAAACCCGCGATGAAACACTCTTTATTGACGTAGCAGCTTTCTTAACACAGCTGCTGAACCGGACATTTCCCATTCCTCACAACCTTGCTCGATACATACTGGCCTACGGCATATAATGACTGGTGAGCGGATTCAAAACAAGGTATATTAAAGAGAGCAATAAAAAGATTCAGTTTTGAATAATTTTCGAGGAAGCTCTGCACTTATAATTTGAAACAACCATTCGTATCTAATTCCCCAATGCAGCGAGGTCCTGATGGACGTTATTCGGCGAACACGAGAGAACGAGTCACAGGTCTGAAAAATGGGGTCGCTCCGCTAGAACTGTGAACAGGGTTGTAATTACAAGGGACCAGAGATGTCAAACGCAGAGGATGTTTCGAGGAAATTTTCGATTTGTTCTCCGTTGTGAATCGAAGCAGCGGGCCTGGGCCCGGGCTCCCGCGGCGGCCTGGCCGGCGGATTTCCCTCGCGGCCGCGCCTGATTAGTGGTCAGGGCCGGACCGCGCTGTACGTCGGCTGCCCCGCGCTCACCGCTACACCCTCACACCGCCTACCCTAACACCAGACAGCCATCTGCGCCACATGCGCCGCCTATCCTACTCTTCCTTCAGCTACAAGTCCAAAAAGCTTAATAAATCGAATACAACGTCTCAATAACACATAATAGCAGAAAAGCCACGGGCAGGGTCATCGCAACTACCGAACAGTTAAAAATAAATAAATACAAAACAGTACAGGAAGACTGCGTATGTTGATAGTCACTGTCTTCGACATAACGAGTAAAGACTTCATTTATTAAGTCTCCATCTAGATGTGTCCTTCAGACATCAGCAACACTTCAACACAACACAGATGGTCATTAATTGTCCACTTTTGATATGCAGGGTAAATCACCTAAAACTTGCAAGCAAATATTGCGGAAATGGAAAGTGCTATTGATGAGCGGTTTTCGCAGAATGGATCTGTAGTCGGGGGCTTTTGCTGTTATGCAAAAAATGGCTCTGAGCACTATGGGACTTAACATCTGTGGTCATCAGTCCCCTAGAACTTAGAACTACTTACACCTAACTAACCTAAGGACGTCCCACACATCCATGCCCGAGGCAGGATTCGAACCTGCGACCGTAGCGGTCGCGCGTTTCCAGACTGTAGCGCCCAGAACCGCTCGGCCACTCCGGCCGGCCGACGATGACGTAACACCTGATGAAGCCAAGGGGGACTGTCAACAGACCAATATTTCATGTTTCAGCGGTATGACTGGTAAATGTGGCTTCATCACGAAACAAGGTAGGTGATATTTCAAAATGATGGAGCACAGCAATCATTCTTGAACGAACTGTGACAGAAGCTTGAACAAAGGGGACTGATGCACTAGGGGAGGCTTTGATACTATGAAATAGTGCATTGATAATGGTTAGGCACTAGCCGAAATCTAGATATGCTTAATAAAACCTGAAAGGAAAGGACGACTGATTGCTGAGCTCCATCATTTCGAAAGCCATATCATAGTTGTTGAGTGCATCCATATTCCTAGTGGAAGGTAACTTGATGAAGGTACATGATATATCTGGAGTATCTTGTCTTAACGTCCATGTACGTAAGTTGAAACAACTCTCATAATCGTTTCGATGCAGCTCTTGATGGGGAGAGATGTGACAGGGATGGAGCCGGCCGAAGTGGCCGAGCGGATCTAGGCGCTTCAGCCTGGAACCGCGCGACCGCTACGATCGCAGGTTCGAATCCTGCCTCGGGCATGGATGTGTGTGATGTCCTTAGGTTAGTTAGGTTTAATAGTTCTAAGTTCTAGGGGACTGATGACCTCAGATGTTAAGTCCCATAGTGCTCAGAGCCATTTGAACAGGGGTGGAACCTATGTCGATTGAGAGTGGGTAGGGCACTTACCTGACTAACACCACTTGCTCTTGCGATTGCTGACGTGCGGATCAACTGCAACAGCAGTACAAAAATTAATTTACCTCTCTTCTGTTGCCACTGGTTTCCCTCTGTTTCGTTGTCTAGGTGTTGCATTACCACTTTCACGTAACTGGTTGAAGATCTTTACAAACAACTGGCGAGATGGTTGACATCTATTGGGATATACTGCCGCACACAACGTACAAGAACGAAATACATTCTTCCTAAATTCTCCATACAGCACGAGCATGCTTAGGTAAATCCCATCGTCCGTGTAAAACAGTATACAGAAAAAAAATAGATTAACAGGGCACGAAAATGACGTACACGCAGGACCAGAAATACCCTTTCGTACGAGTGGAAAGGTCAATGAAAGGAAAATCTTCTGAGGCAAGTGCCGGTATATCTCGCAGACTGAGAAGTATGTGCGTTAGCACTTGGTACGTTTTATAGGGAAAGTATGATCGGACTTGTGGGAATAAGTCGAAACAGAAATACATATGAGCAGAACTAAAAATCAAATTTTTTTTTTTTTTTTTTTTTTTTTTTTTTTTTTTTTTTTTTTTTTGGAGGGGGGGGGGGGGGGTGAGGAGTGGCTGGGGATATTGGGGTATCCTTTTAATTCTCTATCGAATATGCCGTTGAAATGGCCCATTCTCATGCAGAATGCCGTTCCGTTACTACGAGAAATCGCAGGACCACATATATTATATTATGATGATTATTATTATTATTTAGTTGAGGGGGCACTCGACATCGTAGTCATCAGCGCCCTGACGAAAAGTCAACATGAAATCGCACGTGTGGGAACGAAGTCTGTCCCCATATGCGGAGCAGTTCATAACGTACTAAAGTCTGCCGCCCTTCCCTACCAGTTTAGGAATGAGGCCTGACAGTTCACAAAATTTCACCACTTTGTTAAAACTGGTATCGGCATCTGCGAGGATGGTGGGCAGATCTCCAGAGAGACCGAGTGCTGCCCTAATATCAGTATACAGGGCACACGTAGATACAACATGCTGAACTGAAGGCGGCACGCCACAAACTTCACAGAATGGTGGATCCTCCCGTCAGAGGAGGAAGCCACGTGTGAAAGGGCTATGCCCGATGCGCAGTCTGGTACGCAAAACCTCCTTCCAGCGGCGAGGCTGACACGAAGTCCGGCAAGTCTTTGTGGTCGATTTGAGCGACCGCAGTTTGTTGTCTGACACCTGCAACCATTCAGTCTCCCATTGACGCAGGATGCATCTGTCAGAAAATGAGATAATGCCGTGCAACGGAATGGGACACTGATGGACAGCACCATCCCAGCATGCTTCCTCGGCAGCTTTGTCAGCCATGTCGTTACCCTGTATCCCAACGTCGCATGGTACCCAGCAAAAGATCACCGTCTTGCCACGGCATTGGAGCCGCTGTTGAGGAGTCATGGATGATCTGAATCACCGGGTCTACCGGATACATTTGGTGAAGTGCTAGCAGTACACTAATAGAGTCGGAAAAGACAAGAAAACTCGTATGGTGATGTCTCCCATGTATTATAGTGCTATAAAATTCTAGAATATATTTCATGCTTGTTTGTGGAGACAGAACAGATCCTCTGCAAGAACCTCAGATTACGCAGACAACGAACCAACGAAAGTAACATTTTTCTGTTTATTTAGGAAATAGATAGCGGAACCAGTATCTCGTTCTCAATGGGGAGACAACGTTAGAAGCGGTGTATCTCAAAAAGTAAGTGTTTATACTAGTGTTCCTTACGTACTTTATTTCCATAAAACTGTAATGGAAATACACAAACATGCGGAGTTTCCCGATGCCCATTTCACGGAAAGACTAGCATACAGTCATGGCTGTATCGTTGGACGTTTGTTTCAGGAGTGATTATCATAACGAATGTGCCCCGAATGGACTATGATTGAAGCAATGTATGACGTATTAACGAGAAAGTGTCATCTAAGCCTTCAATTTGCGACTGAGGGAGGTCTAGAACGGCGAGTACACAGAAAGTGAAGCAGATAATTCTTCTTGCAGTTGACGAAGATCCTGCTGTCACTGCAAGCAGTTGTAACATGACTGGCGAGTATTATTTGATAACCTTTTGCATCTATACCGTTTTCAGCGTGTGCGGCTACTATTAAGAGTTGATTTTTCTTGCATAGGTACGCTTCTGCTAAGGCTTTCTTCAATAATCTGTCAGTCATTTTAGTAAAATAGTGTGATGCGTTGTTTCGACGTAATCAGATAGTAAATCTGAAAAATCAACAAGTGTGGACTGACGTCATAAAACCAACAAACTGAGGAAGATGAACTACCTCGAAATAATGGCAATTAATAAACATATATCCACTTGCCCAAGCTTTGTACTGAATGACCACAGTTCCATTACTCGCCACTTCTAACTGCAGATGCTCCTAATAATTTTATCCACACCACTACGTAAATAATCCCTCCTAATGATACGCCACCTTTTTCCTTGACTTCAATTTCTGTGGTTTCACTTGCCCTGTTAAAAAATTTTCCTTTCTATAATTACCGTTGTTTTACTTAGCTGTTCAGACTCACATGCTGTATTGTACCTGCTTGTAACATTGGACATGTTAAGGACAAGATTCTCATGTTTAGTCAACGCCTTGGAACAAGTCACCAAAGTGCACCACTGTCAACTTACTATTCTTCTCACAACAGTTGTTGGAATTTGTCATGTAATTCATTATTTAATGTGCCACATGTTTTATCTAAGGTAGTTTTACATCGCTATTTTCCTGAAATAATTCCTCTCGTTTTAGTCTTCAAACATGAACAACTGTCATCTTTGGTAACAAACCGAGATACTCTGTAGATGAACTATTTTAAAATATTCACCTCCGCCGCATCAATTCTCAAAATTTCGTTATGAATACTGCCCTTCAAGCCTTCTAAAGTTATTCGGTTACTTGCGTACACTTTTCCTTTCAGACTGCCCCACAAATAAGAGGCTCAAGTGGTTAGGCCCGGCGAAAACGGCAGCCACAATCCTTTGGTGACAGTCCTTTATTCTGCGAATCTTTCATGAATTCGTGAGACTGACTGGCGTGAGGTGTGGGAGGTCGCCCCACCCTGCTGAAAGGCAGCATACGTACGTCCACTGGGGGGGTCAACTGCGCGTAAAACTCCTCGAAGATTCTCATACACACAACAGTGTTTACCGGTGTTTGCAAAAAATACGGACCCACAACCCGACTTGCTGACACGGCACACAATACTCCAATTTTTTCGATGCGCAAAGGTTCCTCATTAAACGTGTAGGGATTGATTGTGACCAGTATCTAGTGTACTGGGGGTTTACATGTCCTGTCAAATGGAACCAAACTTCCATCACCCATGAAATACAGCAACTTATCCAAAATTCCACTCTCATTGTTTCACATAACCACGTACAGTAATTCACACATTGTGCCTTATCTTTCTCCTTAAGTTCTTGGTCATATGATAACAAAACCCAAACGGAACGTTCACTTCTTACGAAAATTTACGTGTCGGCTTCAAAGGGACTCTTCTGGATCATTCGTGTCCGAATATCCGCGATCAAAGCTCGTTTCTTTTAGCGTTTGCGCCACTTTGACATCATACCCTGTATACTGCACTTTGCTGGTATGGAAGCGTTAGGAAAACTTCTTAGCAAAAATGTCCAGCGTTTCCCCAAATGAAGCGGCGGACACGTACGCCTCCACTATTGCGATTCTTTCTTGAAGAGGGTACACTCACTGAGGTATTTACTTCACACATCTTGACCATTAACGCCCCAGGTGCGGTCTCACAGACCGCTAGCGTTTATTGTTACTTTGTTGCTAATGCATACGGGTGGGGCAGAAGATCATGGTGTTGTCTGGTTTTTCTGTCCTGGAGCTGCCGTGGTTTCCCTTGTTGGCAGCGACTTGAGGGTGATTTGGGCCGATATTATTACTACCATTTTCGTGCTAGCAGTTTCCACCGCACCAGGGGTTGCGTTGTCTTCAGCGACCAGGTCTTCGTCTACTGTTCGTTTTACAGACCCGACTTTGAGGATACTGTTTTTAAGCGGTTGGAGCGCAGTTTAGGAAGTGATATTGGATCAGATAGTGATAAGGGAATCAAAAGTGAGCATAATTCAGAATCGGAACAGTCTGAAAGTGAAGATGAATTTGTTTTGCTACCTGTGAATTCCTTGAATGAAATAAATGGTTAAAAGTGATGAAGACGGAAGTGTCGAGACTGAGTCTCTAGCTAAAGGTTCTGCTAGAAATATATTTGGTCGAAACAAATATTGCTTGTCGTCGAAGCCTCTTCTCAAGCAATTTCGTGTTCGGCAAAGTAACATCATTCGTTTGAAAACAGCGCGACCCGCTGCTCAAGTAGGTAATAAGCCAGATCCTCTTACCATTTGGAATTTGCTTATGGCCGCTAATAATTTGCATATCGTATTGAAATGCACTAACGTAAAAATAAACGACAGGTCTGAGAATATCCACACATTTGGTATGAAGCTGATTTATGTGAACTAACAGCAACTAACAGCATTTTTCGTGCATCCATTCGCCGTGTTTTAAGTGTAGCAGAACAAAGAGCAGAAGTCGTCGTACAACTGAAAAAACGCAAAACATCTTCCACATGTGAGCCCAAAAAGAAGAGGAAGAGGCCTTATATTTGCCATTAATGAAAGGAGACAATCTGCCTTGAATACTCGGCAAAAATTTGGAGCGGGTGCAAAAAAACACTTCTGAGAATGAAATTAAAAACCTACGAAATACTTGTGAAATTTTTATTTTTTAAAATATTTTAGAGTAGTTTCTTATGTTTTTATTATCACGTGTGTAATAAACAATAAAAATATAGCAAAGACTAAATTTTAAAGTGCAAGGTATTTGATTTTTTATATGAAGTACTGTTATATTCATTTTGTGCCGTTTTCTGTTTCGTAAAAACAAACTTTAAGATTTATCTGAATATTTTTTGTGTAGTATTACTCTAACCTTTTACATTAAAAACTAAATTTTTTCACTGAAATTACTGAATGAAATTTTTATGACTATTTGAATATAGCGGTCTGTCAGACAGCATCCTGACAAATAAATGACGTGGGAAGTTAAGGGTTAACGAAGTCGCTATGGCTTTCGTAGCTATAATACAAATAGTGGTAATACAAAACGTAGTTGCAACTGCTTGTAAACAATAGATGACAATTAGCGGATGACAATAAGCAGTCTAGTACTCAGGGTCGGGTTTTCGTGGTACAGAATGTGGACCGCCCGAAAAATTGTAATCCCACCAGTTTGCAGATGAGAACTATGGAAAACATTGTCACTTTAGTTACCATCCTCAAAGATCCTGCAGCGAAAGAGTTCTCTCATACCTAGTCCCTGTATACCAGTGATCCTGACTGATTTCGCCACTCATTTTAAGCGACTTCATTTCCCATCAAGATTTCCTTGGCAATAACAATAAACAAGGGCCAAGGTGATAGAGACAGAGGGGAGGGGGGACGACAATGGGCAGAGAGGAGAGGGAATAAACACGAAGGGGAGAGAGGAGCAGACGGAGGAGGTGGAAAGAGATCGACAGAAAGTGGGTAGGAAAGGAGATTAGGACGTATATGCAATTTCTATGGATATTTTGCAATTGCAAAGCATTGCCGGGTTCTCCAGTAATGTATAAAATATTCTACCAGTAATCAACGGAGCAGATTAATGCTGAAGCACGGAATCAAGAAAGATTCTCGATTGATATTTGGGAGGGAATAGTTGGTGATTTTGTTTAGCTTTGTGTTCTTCCGCCAACTGGCGAAATTACTTTGCTTTTTCTGATTATAGTTTACCTGATTTAGATTTTTCTTCAGCAGTATGACGAAAAAGGTGGTTCGTGTTCGATGAAACTAATACCCATTTCTGTGTTAACCCCTTCGGCTCCTAAATGACATGTTCATGAAAGATTCATCGGAGTAGGTAGATGAATTTCCTAGTTTCCACATTCTCCGAATCTAAATCCATTAATCTTTTGGGGCATTTGTGACACTCTGAGTGCTGCAAATTAGGTCAAAAATGCAGTGTGTCTTCTTGCCATTATTGTGGAAGACAGCAACACTATGCGCAATATACCGTGGGGTACATCAGCACATCCGGGATTAATTGCGAAGGCAAGCTGACGCACATGTCACTGTTAACAGGAGACTTTTTAAACATTTCCCGCAAGAATGTTTCATGTGGAATGCTAGAACGTTCTGCGCGTGTGTGTTTCCCTTGACTGATGGGTTATGAGGGGCTGTAGAAAAAGAAAGTAGGCCTACTGACATGGAAATAAAGCGTTTCCATATCCACGTTAACGAAAGTATTTTCTTTTGTTATGAGCAAGAAATGTGTCCTGAAACTTTTGCCGTCCATGTTGTTATACACTATACATAAATGACCTGGCACACAACGTTTTTACCACATTAAGACAACGAGTTGCGTGCTAGGTGGTCACATCATTACAAAATTTCTACACAAAGTTGGTGCTAAGACTGTCGGCTAACATACATAGATAATTGTTATGTTATGGGTTTATATGGACAAAAAGCCGCGATACCATGGGTTTATATGGACAAAAAGCCGCGATACCCTTTGACCAAACGATCGTTTGTTAATTAGTGAAATCACTAATGAGCTTGAAGTGCCTATTGGAGTACCTATTCAGAGTAATTTATGGAGGTCAACCATATAAATCTAATCGTGCGGAATGTAGATGTCTTGCAGATTTATCGGAAAGAATCATAAGGAAGGAAGCACACAAAGGAGTTCACTAACAAAACTATTGTTCGACAAATTTTTGAGTACCATTACCAACCAGCAGAAGAAGAAAAGAAGATTCCACGAAGAGACGCTAAAAGAAATGTTAGAAACGGACGTTGCTTTTAGAATTGCTTTCGTGTATCATATGGCCGTACTTTCCATTGCTTTTTGCTGGAGCATTTGTGGATGTAGTGGCTTCTCGTTTATAAGTTTGTGAATGAGTCCATCAAAATCAGTTTTCTCCGAAGACCTTTTCACGTACAATAAGAGAGAGAGAGAGAGAGAGAGAGAGAGAGAGAGAGAGAGAGAGAGAGAGAGAGAGGGGGGGGGGGGAGGGAGAACTAAGATCTGGTCTTTTCACTGTGATGCTCATCTGGAGAATTGACTATTTATCCGGCACCCGTACGATTTAACGGCAAGAAACCGTAGTATCTTGGTGTCCCTGGTCACACTGTTTAACACCTTTATGGTGTAACGTCCAAATAAATGGGGCAACAAGACACTAGTTTTGAACTCTCCCATCGTTCTAATGAGGTGATACATCAGACTGTTGATTGTGGAACCTCCAGGGTTTCCAGAACATGCCTTTTTTTTTAATTTTCATTCAATTGATCAATGTGACAATGACAACGACACCGCGTCCAGTGTAACAGTACTTACAGAAATAAAAAAGCGTAGAGCACAAATTACTCACCGTTCCGTAATACTTCACTGATTTGTTCCTTGGTGTTATGAAACTTCTGCACAAAGATGTTACCAGAACTGCAAAAGAAAAATAAGGATAGTTTTAGCATATACAACACAGCCAGTTAGTGATCAGAAAAAGTTGAGACGGACAGGCACAAGACGGTTCTTAAAACATTTACTGATATTCCTCGTACCAAAACTAAGGCTCAAAGCATTTCTTCTGAAACGCTGACGCGTCATCAGAATTTAATGTAGGAATAACAAGACTAACAGTCAGGGCAAAGAGGCGTTATTAACCTTTCAACACAGGCGCTTCCTGATTGGCGAGCGCAGGAAGCATTCAGGCAACCTTAAAAGCCTTCACAAGGAAAATAGCACCGGAGCTACCAGGAAAACATGCACAGCTCCCTGTGAGGCAGCCGTCTACCAGACGACAGAATCTGTAAGGGAGCCGTCGGGCGAGCCGGCAAGTAAGCTTACAGCGAATCTTATGCCAGCTTGGACGACTATGTCGCGACAGTCCACTAGGCCGGGCTTAGGACTGGCTAATCACGTAGAATAGAGGCATATTGAATTTTTTCCATAACACTGTTGCAGCAAATGATTAAACCTTTTGTTGTATTTTATGAATTTTAATTTCTCATTCAGAAAGCCAGAGGTTTTAAAACTCATCTTAAAGCCCCAAGTCAAGACGCAATAACTTATCTGAGCATTACGTGTTCTCACATCTCGCCATATAAGGGTACATCATTGTCGAACATGATCGTCCTGGTGGTCCAGGTGTTATGGTGTGACGAGGCATAATATTACATTGGTGTATTGACCTCCAAATCTTTAAACACGGTACTCTCACTTGTCAACGTTATTGTGACGCTGTACTCTTAACACAGTCGCTTTTTGCTGCTCGAGGTCGAAGAATGAGACGAACTTTATAGCATCATTCTCGAAAATGTGACTTACCTTTCATTCTCTCTCCAAGACAAGAGAGCGGGCGCGTATGGAACTTTGTTCTTTTGAGCCTTGCGAAAGCTGACAGTTGTGCAAGGTTAACCCTAATTAGGCTATAAACTCAAACAAGTCTGAACAATGCCAAAGAAACAAACGAAACGCCGCCTTTCCTCACAGAATGCGACAACAGTCTACCACAGAACCAAACAATAGAGGCTAAACATACGACCTTTCGAGTTTCAACATGCTGTAACAATATGTCGCTCACACAAACGATATGCCGTGTCCCTCTCAGCTAGTGGATCACATAACTGATCGGGTCTGCGTGGTTGAAGTGACGGATCAAATTTGTTTTATGGCAGAAAAGGGAGCTAAGTCCTGCTGCAACTAAAAATAGACATACAAAATAAACAAAATTTGATACTAAAATAGACGTACCAAATAAACAATTCGAGGAGAAGTGGCAAGTGTTGTATAATTGTTGCAAAGTGCAGTATTCTGGAGAACTTCCATTATTCGTAAGTAGACGATACATTAAGCCTCCGTTACTCGCGTGATCGTTCTTGACACGATTACTTGCGCGAATTACAGGTATCATCCACAACATAAACGGTGTATTTGGCCACTTTCATAGGTATATATGAATTATTTTAGAAGTGTTTTATTTAAATCTAAATGTAACACATTTAATACACAAATACAGTAAGGTATACACTCGGTTTTGGCCGGCCGGTGTGGCCGTGCGTTTCTAGGCGCTTCAGTCTGGAACCGCGTGACCGCTACGGTCGCAGGTTCGAATCCTGCCTCGGGCATGGATGTGTGTTATGTCCTTAGGTTAGTTAGGTTTAAGTAGTTCTAAGTTCTAGGGGACTGATGACCTCAGATGTTAAGTCCCATAGTGCTGAGAGCCATTTGAAACACTCGGTGTTGAACATTTTTGGCAACTGTTCTTCGTGAATAGCTCCACTACCTCTAGACAGCAGCCGAACACCTATCAAACCTGACGCATCTCAAGTGCAACCTGAATCGATTTTCACTGATGCATAAGGTAGCATCATTCAAGTCCGTTGCCCAGTGAGTTGTCCCACAACTTGGGTGAACTCTTTCTAGAAAGTCTCAGAGATCCACACAGATAGCAGAAACCATCTCTGACATCTGTTTCTTAAGCAACCCTTTCCCTCGAAAAGTTACCACGAACTTCATTGCGGTAAATACTACTACTACCTACTGCAGTAAATTTCATCCAAGAATAACGTCGTAATATCTGTCTCTGACGTTGTTATACGAGCTTTATTTTTTGGTCCACCTAAACGCGTAATATTACAAGATTTTGTTCTAACATTGGTAGGATATTTACTTTTCCTCCATTTGGCTATTACATCGTTTGTTGAAAAAAATAAGACCTCTTCAATTACTTCTTCTGGGATTCAAATACATTATTTTCTGACACTTACTGTTCTGTGCCTAAATCATGACAGCTTTCATAAACACAATCTTCGTTCTTTGAGTCAGTACTACCACTGTCAGATCTTCATCACTCAGCCCATACAACCATTCCAATTTTCGTCTAAGGTGTACTTTTTTTTGGCTTTGATATTTATTCTACAAAATGGAAGTATATGGAGTACTTACTTGTCCTAAGTAAGTATTCTTGGTACAAAGCAAATTAACTGTAATCAGTTTAGAAACCCCTAAAATTACGCACATGAAAGCTGTATTTGATCTAGGAGAGCAATAAAGAAACATTTGAAAGTTGTGTTGAATCTAGGAAAGCAATACAGAAACATACAATTGTCTTGATTCAGAATGTAGTAACAATACTAGTGCAAATGTGTCCTTCAGGCTATGATTCATAAAAAAAAGCAAGTTGTAGACCTGATAGCCATTGATGGCCGAAACTAACGGATGGAGAGTTAACATACATGTAATGAAAATGGCGCGGACTACATCCAACACATTTAGACAAAAAAGACCGGGAAAATCAGTGTGTCATCCGCGAGAGTAACGGGCGAAGGAGGCATGAAATCTCGGCGCAGCGAGAGTCGTTAGAGGCACCAAATTTTATCGAAGTCTCGGCTGCATCCTGTAAAAACGCTGAGGAAAGTGTAGTAACCGCCACGATACATAATCATCTACATAATAAAGGACAGGATTGCAAAAGAAATTTCCCCAGAATAAAAGAACTTGTACAGACTTAAGATATCTTTCTTTGGCCAACTTAACTTTCAGTGGCAGCGCAAATTGTGGAAGTTATGATAGTATGCATGATATGGAGGATGCATTGTGTAAAATAATTACTGAGGATATTTTAGCGAAAATAGAAGTCAGCTAGATGGTATTCAGTTATGACAGACGAGTCTTCTAATATATTTTTGAACATTGTGTGGCCCATCGATTAGTTCTAGCAAACAGTCAAGCAGCTGAATACTGTTTGGAGCTTTTATTAAACTTTCAAGATATTCTGAACAGAATTTGTAGCTACTCTGAACAGTCACCAAAGAATTCGAAAGCATTAAAAGATATGCAAGAAATAGTTAATAGACCACGGAAAAATTTATTATAGTAGCTTGCTCTCATGGGGAGAGACGGTGAATTCACAGTATGAACATTGGAATTCTTTGGTATCTGTGGTGGAAAAAGATCAGTAGCTGCTGGCTTGCTAAAAAATGTAAAGCGTCTTAAATTTTTGTCAGTATCGTCTTTATGAAAGATGTCATGTTTCTTGTTAACAAACTGTGTTTGGCATTTCAAAAGTCAAATTTAAATCATAGAGCATACAAATTTGCTTGAAAGCAGGAATACATGGGCTTGAGGACCTTAAACTGAAATCTGGTCCTATTCACAGCTCTTTTACTGATAAAGATCTCCGAAATGTCAAGAAGATGGGTCTAGTTTCTTGGAAACCTGATACAAGATTCATTGCAGCATAGAAGTGTTATAAAGCACACGGTTTGCAAATTCTTGGATAATCTGCTTATAAATTTAAATGGGAGACTAAGGTGGTTTAGAGAAGATAGAAATTGTAATGTACTGCATCCCAAAAACTACAGAAGAGATGACGAGTATGGCAATAAGCAAATCACAGACATATACACACTAATTTAATTCTGCACATCTATAAATTTAAATTATCTGTTGTTGGAATGCGCATTGTTTACGAAGATGGTGTACAGTAGATTCGTCAGATGAGAAAACAATTCTATCTTATGGATTAAATTATAGAATACGCCACTAGTATTCCCCTGCACACAACTGACTGCGATGGACGGTTTACCTGCATGAACAATATAAAAACACAAATCGGAAATCGTCTTTTGTAGAGAACGTTTGATTCTGAAAAGGCATACATTGTGCGCAGCTTGCATGAAACCCACATATTCAAATGCGATGTGATATGGAATGTGTGGATCTACGTGAGTAAAAGTTAATATAAAAAATAATAAAATTTTATTTCGCTGATTACTGTTAGCTTATTCAATACACATATATTTCACTTTTACAATCATCTTTAATAGTACAATTTATACAATTTTCTACCAGCAGAATTTTGCACAAACTTTTCATATTTTGCACAAATGTAAATTTTGATCTGTGCATTTTTTGTGAACATTATTTTATTTTCTAGCTTAAACGCTTCTCCTACTCCATGTGCGTCTCTTCGGGAGAGTATTTGGTTCTGACTTCATTTTTATGAATGACAAAGCGCGACCGCATCGAACGAGGTGGAGGAACTTTTGAAATGAATGTATAATCAGCGAATGGACTGCCCTGCCAGTTCTCCTGACGTGTGTACCATCGAGAACGTGGGGGATACGGTGGGAAGACGTATTGCAGCACGTCCACATACACCAACCACAACCCAAAAGCCAAAAGTTGTCAACTGTGCAGGGGAGGGGTGTGTGGAACGGCCCATCACGAGACCACCTTTGCTACCATGTAATAAGCATGGGTGCACGTTGGAGAGCATGCACTGCCGTCCGTTGTTGATCACACAACACATTAAGAGCCATGTCCTGTCTTTTGTAATGTCCAGGGGCACCATAACTCGCAGCGACTTTAGTGTAATTATTGCCTTCGAATAAAAGGGTCATTGAGCTAAACTCTAGCATTTCTTTCTATGTATGGTCCCAGTTTCATCGAGCCGTGTTATTTAGCACTGACACATCGTGCACATCTTACTACTTCTCTATCTCTGTAATCCTCCGTTAATCCCAGTTCTTGTATTTTGTTCTTGTGTGAACTGCAATCGGAAAGGCATGTTTCGGGGAACACTGTTTTCATACTGTAACTGTAGCCATCTCGAAATCTCACTTTCGATGACCACCCTCGCAACTTATTTTTTAATCAGGAAGGAAGAACCGTCATTTGTATTTTGAATTTTGTCTGGGAGCAAGCAATTAAAACAGGAAACATATTCGTCTCCTCTTCTGCGCTCACAATGTCGAGGTGTATTGTGCCAAGGTGGTTGGTCGGAAGCGTCACGGTACCAGTAGCACTTACAATAGGGTCGGAAACGCTAGTCGGAAAATCCATATAGTCCGCTGCTCCATCTGAAATTGCAAGCTAGATGTATCCCTTGTTAGAAGCCGTTTGCGACTTCACGTCGGCGGGCACCGTGACTAACACTGATGACCCATTATAGCTTTCTAGATAGTAGGTTAACGTAGCTGAGGTAAGTAAACAAAAACCTGGAAGTTGACGGTAACTTATAACATTCTGGCAGTATTTTATAATCATACTCGCCCACAGAGCATATTATGCCCAAAAATGGCTTAATGACCACTTTGCACATGATGGTATGGCCAAAACGTCGCACAGATAGAAATCCAACTGTGTATTTGGCGGGGCGTGCTGGAGTAATCTGTGCTTAAAGCTCTCCACCCGTAAAACGTTACAGACAAATGACACTTAATAAATGGACATGATTCAATATTTCTGTACAGGTCAGCATTCTGCTGGTGAGCGTCTGTCGTATCAAATGAATAGAATGTGAGGATCCATTTTCTGTGGCTATCGGGTTTCAAAATGGTTCGTATAACTTACCAGCACAATGAACGTTTTGGTATCCTATGTGTTAACAAATGTATGGAGCGGGGTTTCAATTGTCACGTGCTTGTGGCTATTTGCTTGTAGAGTACCGACGCAAAACATACAGCAATACTGTGTTTAGATTCCTGCTGACATAAACAACTGAAGCGATAAAGAAACTCGTACAGACATGCGTAGTCAAATACAGAGATATGTAAAGAAGCAGAACATATCGCTGCGGTCGACAATTTCTATATAACACAGAGTGTGGCGCAGTTGTTAGATCGGTTACTGCTACTACAATGGCAGGTTACCAAGATTGAGTTTGAACGTGGTGTTATAGTCGGCGCACGAGCGATGGGACACAGCGTCTCCGAGGTAGCGATGAAGTGGGGATTTTCCCGTACAACCACGTCACGAGTGTACTATGAATATCAGGAATCTGGTAAAACATCAAATCCCCGACATCGCTGCGGCGGGAAAAAAATCCTCCAAGAACGGGACCAAGACGACTGAAGAGAGTCGTTTAACGTGAGAGAAGTGCAACCCTTCCGCAAACTGCTGCGAATTTCAATGCTGTCCCATCAACAAGTGTCAGTGTGGGGAACCATTCAACAAAACATCATCGATATGGCCTTTCGGAACCGAACGCCCACTCGTGTACCATTGATGACTGCACGAACAAAGTTTCACGCCCTGCCTGGGCCCGTCAACACCGACATTGGACTTTTGATGACTGGAAGCATGTCGGGCGAGTCTTATTTAAAATTGTATCGAGTGGATGGACGTGTACGGGTATGGAACAACCGCATGAATCTATGGACCCTGCACGTCAGCAGGGGACTGTTCAAGCTGGTGGAGGCTCTGCAATGGTGTGGGGTTGTGCAGTTGGAATGATATGGGTCCCCCGATACATCTACATACGACTCTGACAGGTGACACGTACGTAAGCATCCTGTCTGATCACCTGCATCCATTCATGTTAATTACGCATTCCGACAAGTTGGTCAACTCCAGTAGGGCAATGCGACACCCCACACGTCCAGAATTGCTAATGAGTGCCTCCAGGAACACTCTTCCGAGTTTAAACACTTCCGCTTGAGCATATCTGGGATGCCTTACAGCGTGCTTTTCAGAAGAGATGTCTATCCCATCGGACTCTTACAGATTTATGGACATCCCTGCAGTATTCATTGTGTCAATTTCCTCCAACACTTCAGACATTAGTAGAGTTCAAGCCACGTCGTATTGTGGCACTTCTGCGTGCTCGCGGGGGCCCTACACGATATTAGGCAGGTGTACTCGTTTCTTTGGTTCTTCAGTGTATCTTCGGTGTGAGAATACTCTATGAAAGGCGAACTGATTCGTTATTCCTTTGCACGTGACGGTGATTTTTTGAGTATAGAGCCAGGTTACGCTGTTACGGATTTATCCCGTGACATGCCGTGTCGTTATAAAATCAAAAACTCTGTGTGCATGTATCTGCTTCAGTAACGAACAAATGGTTTTACAGATAGCGCAATGTTATCACATTCCAGTAACCAGTTTTACTACAGAATGCTGGATAACATTATAAGTTTCACATTTGCAGTCCCATTAAAAAAAAAAATAAAAAAAAATCATTTAGTGCAGCGACAACTCCTTTGGGGACGATGACGAATCGTTATGTCTAGAAATTTAATTACCAAACAATACTATCTTGTTACGTTCATCGTCGCATGAAGGACAATTATGTTAGTTTACATTAGTACAAACGCGCCACGAGTCCCCTTCCGTAACTGGGCGCCCACCGTGCTTGAATGTGGTGCGACGGAGCAGTGTTCAATACACGTTACTGCAATGGATTTTTCTTTACTGGGCGGAGTGCAAGGAGGTTGTTTCAGCCAAGTGACTAGCGGGCAACGGCTGAGTATAGGGACTTGATGCCCTCCACATCGTATCCAAATTACGCCATTGGCAGAGGATGACGCAAAAGCTTGTCAGCATCTCGCGACCCTCACGGACTGATCAAGGAGGTACGTCAGCCAAGTAATGTATAAATTAACACAGGTAAAATGTTAATTCGTTTTTGAGATATACATCATTGTTCCGTACTGTAACTGACAAGGTGGAGTAGAGGCAAAGTGGTGACCAACCTCCGTTTCTCTCACCATACCGTAAGCCGCGAACGAACAAATAGTATAACATCAAGGCACAATTCTTAAAACCCAACACTGGCTGCTTGCGAGAAAGAACAACCTTTAGTTTTGAAACATGCGTGAACTAAGCTGGGCACCGCTTTGTTGGCTGACCGCAGGGCCTGGAAACAACAGGGTGTTTGCGGCGCTCCCTGCTCCCTGGGGTGCTGCTGCTGGCGGGTTATTTACTCGTTACGTGGAAGCATTTCGGCCTCCGGTGGCGGCACTCGCAGGAATTGGTTCATCAGCTAAAGGACCCCTCCTTTCGTCCCGTCCTCTCTGGCAATTCAGCTAATTAGGTTCCGGCGTGGAAACAGTAAGCAAGGGTCCTGTAATGTGCTATGCCGACCGTGCTAATTGAGTATCTTCGAGGAATCGTTAACAATCTTCTCTAGAAAGAAGTTTCAGAAGATTATTGGTCCTTCGTTAACTCTGAAACTTTTCTCACCTTTCGCACTCATTAACTACAGGGAACCACAGTTCACTGACTAGCGAGTATGTTTGCATTTGCAGTGTTTACACTGTGTGTCAGGACTATTTACAAGTAAATGTTATGTCAACTATACAGATATATACGCTGTGTATCAGGAAGAAAAATGAATGTTTCAAATGGCTGTGGCAGGGAAAGTTTCAAGACTTTAAAATTTGGCACACGTAGGTCATTTTTCATCTGAAACCCTATAATGTATATATCAATGTAATCAGGAAAGACTATAGAATTTAATAGTCATAAAAATTCCGATTTTTCCACCATTTATAAGTACCCTGTATCCTTAAAACAGTTTCATTCTCGATCGGCAAAAAACATGTGGCGGGAGGGAGGGGGAGAAAGAGAGGGGGGAGGAGAGATGGTTGGTTAGGGTCTAGTGTGTCACTGAAATGGAGGTCATCAGATGGAGTAAGACCTCAAATGGCAAGGAATGAGGAAGGAATCAGCCTTTGCTTTTCTGGAGGGATCATTCTGGCATTCGATAGAAACCTAAATCAGATGACCTGATGGGAATTTCAATCTTGCTCCTCATGTAATTCCACCTTTTTTTAACCACTAAACCAACTTATTTGAAAATACAGGGGGGGGAATCATTTATTAGAATTCCATGCTCGCAAAGTCGTTTCACATGTAGCGAAAATTTGCAACTGATTTTGGACAGCTCTACTACACAGCTAACTGTAATGTCTGTTAATCATCCAAAACACATTACAAAACTCATCTGCTATTAATTAAGAAAAGTATGTCATGAAACGATAAGACAATGCGGCCTCGATAACGGTCACTGACACATTACCGATGACTGCCACTGGAACATTGAGTGGGGCACAAAGGATACTTTCAGAATTAATTGATTAATATAATAAACTAACAAGTTCCCCGAAAGTATGTCAGGATAACTGCCATCTCAGTGCAAAAATGGAAGGTAACTGCCACAGACAGGTGAACAGACTGCTTAAAATTTGTGCCCGGCCACGCCCCGGACCTGTAGTAGCATTAGCGCCAATCTCATCGTAAATGTGATTCATTCAATTGAGCTTCATGGTGCGGAGATTGGACTCGACGGCAGACATCGTTTAATCTACGTCACATTCCATTAGCGTTCGAAGAAAGTTCACACAGCCGACAAACTACTAATTATAACCGAACAAAGCGTAGCAATGCTGATATTCTCGGCGCTTAAGTGCCACGGAAGACAGCAACAGATGGAAAATGACTTTTTACCGATAATATTTCCTCTTAAGCTACGTCGAAAGACGTATGGTTGTAGTTCGCACTGTTTCCACCATTAACTGTTACACAGACATAATCCGTGCGACGTTTTTGTTAAAAGGAAATAAATCTTTAACTTTATTCCATTAATACATTAAATTTATTACCTGTTACGTTACGTCGTGCAAAACCTAACCCACCCAAAACATACGCAGATAGTTCTACATACCAACATAAAAGTTGCTCTGTAATGGTACCATTTCTTAGTTTCAGGTTTCGTTCCAATTTCCTGCTTGTAGAAGGTTCGTTTCAATCAAGTAACTCGAAGAATCCTAATCCATATCATTACACGGCTAAAATGGTGTCAACACCACTTGCAGGTTGGGTTTCTAACGGCTTCAACGGCAAGCAAAACTGGATTCTCAATATTTCGTACAGTTACTAACAGAATCTACAATTTTAAAATGTTGTCATAATCTTCTCATTAAGACTTATAGTTTTATGGTAAAGCTTTAAAACAGAAAGAGAAATATTACAGTTTGAAACAGTGAACATGTCTAAGGCAGCATTTCCAACGAACTTTATACATAATTTTAAATCTTTACGAAACTGACTTGCTTACACTCAATCCCAGCACTTGGGAATTTCGCGTGATGATCAACAGCTTTAATAAAGTAATGTTATGGTTATTTGTTGCACAGCGTCACGATTAACACAGAGTCCTTATGTGCAGGAATTTGTGGATTCAAATACGTCAGGTGCTTTAAATTTTTTTATTTTTAAATCTGTAACGAAAAAACACTAATCAGTTTTTTATTCAATTAATTTGTTTAAATGTTTTTATTTCTTTTCCTCTGCCACATTTTATCATCATATTAACTTTTTCAAATTGCTCTCATATTTTTCTTCCCACCGTTATATTTCTATGTTAAAACTTCGATTTAATTTCTTACGTTTTTACAATCCTACATTATTTCTATTCCTCATTTTGTTTTAATTTCGTTTTACTTATAATCCTTTCTTTTATTCAGATTATTTTGTCTTTTGTTTTTTTAACATCCGTCAGACGCTTAAGTGTGATTTGCAGAGTATCCATGTAGATGTAGATTGGTGTTTACTAATGTTTAAATATTATGAAAAATAAAATAAAAGCAATTAAATGCACATGGTCACAGATTACAAATGGAAAAAGAATGAGAGCAATTTTAAACGTGAATACAGTGATTAAAATGTGACAAAGGAATAAAATAAAAATCACATTTAAGGCAATTAACTGAATAAAAATAACGGTCAATTTCATTTCGATAAGGACTCGAAAATAAAAAAAATAAAGCACCTGACCAGATTTGAACTCACAACGAAGACTCTCGTAACTGTTACACCACCCAACCAATCACCATAATGTTTCTTTGCTAAAGCTGCTGGTCATGATGCGAAATTTGTTTTATTCGATTAGTGACAAACGAGGGTCTATCGGGGTGAATGGTTGCTGGGTATGGTGCCTGGGAGCTTAACCTACATCACCGTATAGATAGTTTCAAAATGTCAATTCCACCGCAGGGACTTCTCCTTGTCAGTAGTAGTAAGTCTCTTACCACTCGCATTTATATATGCTTTACCGCACAGGTAAGAAAATCCAGCTTTCGCAACTGACTGCTTAATTTGTGTGTACCAGCCATGTTCTGCTTCGATATGCTGGGCACCTTCAGTGGTCTATAACGCACATGAAAATTATTTAATTGCACTTTTTTTGATAAGAGATTTGTAGTGATTGTTGACAGCTCATTTAAATTAACTTAACCTTCATTATTCTGCTCTACATACGTATGTATGTGCTCCTCTGTAAGTACTAGATGCATGCAGTACAGTTACTTCAAACGGTATGTCACATATAAACATTTCGCTGTCCATAAACTATACTGTAGCATACGGTTTCATGTTCTGATTCATATGCTTTATGGCTGATTGAGGGGAGGGATCGTGGAAAATGTTTCCTTCTGTTGTTATTGCATAAGATCGCCATGTCGGTTTTATCACACAGTGGTGGAAAACGCCCCCCCCCCCCCCCCACACCCACACACACACGAACTGTCCGTTTGTAGAGAACTATCCGTTTCGTAAGTTGCCTACGTTGGCGGTACTCCGCAGTAAACTCTTTGAACTGTACATTTGTTTGTGTTTGACAACAGTTATTCACTAGCCGTGTTTTCTGTGATAGTTTTCGTCATGACTAAACCAAAAGGAGTGTTTAAAAAAGCACGAAACAAAGGAAACAGATACTACATAACGAATATAGCAGCAGTAAAATGAGTGGTTAGCGCCGAAGGGCGTGATAATCTGGTTGTAAATTGTGACAGTCCTACTCCTGCGAGTGCTTCCATGAAAAAACTGCTGGGTAATATAAAATACAACGCAGCTTCAGACAGTGAAACAAACTGCAATATCATTATTAAGCTCCATATACTTATTTCAGCTTTGTGTGAAACAGTGTGTTGTTGTATATGTGGAGGGGAAATTGAAATTTCTGAAAAGCTATCTCAACGCAATGGTCTGGTGTGCACTTTACAAATAATGTGTTCGAACTGTAAATGCGAAAAGACTTTCAAGACTTCAGAAGTAAGTGTAAAGAATCGACTTTTTGACTTAGATGCATAGTACGCTGGTAAGGTTCTTTTTGGCTTGCTGAACATTCCTAGTCCCCCTACAATATCTATCAAACACAACTCCATAGTAAGAAGTAGTATCAAGGCGTGTGCTATGGAGTCAATGACTACAGCAGCAGAGCAGGCTGTAGCAGAAAATGGTAGTTCTGACACAGCAATATCATTCGACGGATCCTGGCAAGAAAGAGGTTTCCAGCCAAAGAATTCATGTGCATCTATTATCAGCATCGACAATGTGAAAGTGTTAAGATGTTGATGTGTTGACCATGTACTGTCAGGGTTGTAGGCAAGCGGGCAAGAGTACTGAAAAGCAAACTAAGTATGAAATGAATTGTCAGAGAAACTATGAAGGAACTAGTGGAGGGATGGGGGTTGCTTCTGGATAGAAAATGTTCCAACGTTCCCAGCATGACCGTGCTGTTCGCTACATGAGTTTTCTTGGGGATGGAGACTCACGATCGTAAAAGACAGTGGTGGAGAGTAAACCCTATGGTGATTTGTCAATTACGAAACTAGAGTGCATTAAGCATGTGCAAAAGAGGATGGGCACAAGACTACGTAGACTCAAACAGCAGTTGGGAAGTACCAAGTTATCTGATGGTCTAAGTACAAGGCGTCGACTCACTGATAAACAAATTGATAAGATTACACAATTTTATTGTATGACTATTAGAAGAAACAGAGATAATTTAAATGGTATGAAGAGAGCTGTTTGGGCAACTTATTTTCACAAGCTGTCTACAGATGCTGAACCAATACACAACCTGTGTTCCACTGAATGGTGTGAATAATTGAAGGCAAAAGAGGAGGGTAAAGTAGACACTTTCCCGCACAAAATTACTATACCAAATGCTGTTATGCTTACCATGAAACCTGTGTTTCAGGATCTTGCCCAACCAGAGCTGTTGAAGAAATGTCTCAAGGGCAAAACACAAAATGCGAATGAATCATTTAACAATGTTGTATGGTCAAGGAATAATAAAAAATGTGTTTGTTGGAAGGTCAGTCTTTGTACTTGGTGTTTTGGATGCTGTTCTTACTAATAATGATGAGTATTCTGGAAAACTACAAGTCTTGGAATATCTTGGGATTCATAAAGGTTACACCACCACTAAAAGTGTGATGGACTTGGGACCAACTGCGAATCAGGAAGGCAGAGATTGCAACAAACAATATGTCAAAAGAAGCCAGATCCAAGAGAAGGAGGGCAGCACTGGATGAGGAAGATGAAGGAGGAGATGAGGACTACCATCCAGGGTGATTCTAACATTTTTTATGTATCAGTTGGCGGCATATTAAATTTTTTTCTTTAAACGCAATTTTCTCAACATGACATTTTTCAGTATAAAAGCCCCTTTTTCTCAGAAACTTCTGAATCTACATGAATGAATTATTTACCACATAGCATAGATAATACAATGATGTTGTAGCTCTAAATAGTAGTACTTATTGTAATAGTTAAAATTCAAGACATTAAAATTGTGAAAATTTACATAAAAATTACATATTTAGGGAAAAAAATCATAACTTTTTTCCAGTTGTTATTTTAAAGTGATTGTAGAGCAATACAGTCACAAAACATAGCAGAACATGTGATAAAAACACATTTATGTACTCAACAGTTCCTGAGAAAACGGGGCATTTATATAGCCAATTTAACATTGTCGAGATAGGGCGGTACGACTCCCCTTAAATGTGTATCAAAAACGGACAGTATTTGGCGCGTTTATGTAGAAACAAAGATGACTTGCATCGGTATGTGGCAAAGGATGTACATGGATTCACCGCTACGCATTAGAATCAAAACGACAAACGCAACAGTGTACAGAAGCTTTTCTTTAGCTCCAAAGTAGGCGAAGACGATGTCATCGGCGGGAAAGGTGGCAGGATCAGTGATTTGGGATACGATAATTATTCTGATAACTGACTACCTTTAAAAAAACGTAGATTATTATTTTAATCTTCTTACGGACCTGAATGAAAAAAAAATCGAGAAAAAGAACCTGGTTTGCAGAAAAAAATTTTATCAAGCAGCGCACCTGCCCACGAAAGGGTCTTCGTAAAGGGAAAATTGAGGGAAGGCACACCTGCCCTGTTCCCAGGTTTAGTTCCTCAGACTTCCGTCTCTTACAAAATGCCAGTCTTCCTTGCGAGTCAGTGTTTTTCGCTTGCCGGCCGAGATGGCCGAGCGGTTCTAGGCGCTACTGTATGGAACCGCGCGACCGCTACGGTCGCAGGTTCGAATCCTGTGGGCATGGATGTGTGTGATGTCCTTAGGTTAGTTAGGTTTAAGTAGTTCTAAGTTCTAGGGGACTGATGACCTAAGTGCTCCCATAGTGCTCAGAGCAATTTTTGTTTTTTGCTTAACTAAGAAGCGATTGCAGCTATTTTGCAACACTTTCTAAGGAACACTTCAGGATGGAATGATGTCGTTGAAACACCGTAGAAAAATAAAGGAGGTTTTTGAAAACATAAATTCTCATTTTCGCAACTGTCTGGCAGAGAATTTCCCATATCACCCTGGTATGCCTTACTCGCTCCGTTCCACCCGCACACGCATCCAGCAGAGGGCAACCAGCAGGTGATGGTTCAAACGGCTCAGAGCACTATGGGACTTAACATCTGTGGTCGTCAGTCCCCTAGAACTTAGAACTACTTAAACCTAACTAACCTAAGGACATCACACACATCCATGCCCGAGGCAGGATTCGAATCTGCGACCGTAGCAGCCGCGCGGTTCCTGACTGAGCGCCTAGAACCGCGAGACCACCGCGGCCGGCAACCAGCAGGTGAGACCGCAGCTAATGGGGTGTGAGTGGCGTAACACCTAAGTATGCGGTGCGGCCGGACGCCGGGTGAGCCGCAGGCCTGGCAACCTCGTGACCGCCGCGTGCCTCCGCCTGGACTGCCCCCACCTCTGCATCCCAAACCCCTTAAGCTTAGGCCCGTTGCAGACTTAAACGCGGATGGTCCGCGCTCCGCGTTCCGCGCGCGGTTGGTAGTCACGTATTCCAATGGCGCACCACACAGTTAAGGCCGGTTCCCACTAGAGCGCGGCAGCGCGTCGTGCGGCAGCGGCAAGCGTTTTCCACTTTGACGCGGCGGCTCGCGGAATTGGCGTTCCCATCTGGAAGCGGCAGATGCTAGCGGTAGCCAATGACGGACAGCCACTGAGGTACGGGGCAGGACCCACTGAAACGCGCGGTGCGTTTGATTAGCTATATCTTACACCTACATGAAGGAAAGACGAAGTTGGGTGAAGACATAACGATTTTTCATTTTCTGTACAATGTACTCTTTCACATATTTCATTATTCATGTTTTCTCATTTCACCATAAACAGATTTCATGACTACCGTTCACGATTGTTCACTATCTCCTCACACATTGAAACAATATACGACAAAAGAGATCATTCAGATAGTTAAGCGAGACAAAAATTTAAAATGTGATACGGTAGCAGGTACACGAAAACAGTAAGAACACAAAGGCTAGGTGGAAGGGATGAAAGTGGAAGCCACCTGATAGAATTTCCCACAGAGCATAATGTAATCATCGCCAGCACCTTGCTTAAGAATCACGAAAGAATAATATATATTTGGAACAGTTTTCGAAACCAGATTTTAAATTGTAAGGCATTTCCTGGTGCAGACGCAAACCTGACTGAAGACTGTCAATAGCAAGAAAAGCGTTCTGAAAAAGAAAATTTGTTCACACCGAATATAAATGCTAATGGTTGGATACTATTTTACAAAGGTATTTGTGTGGAGTGCAGCCTCGTATGTAAGTGAAACGTGGACGATGAACACTTCTGTCAAGAAGACAATGGACGCTTTCAAAACGTGGTGATTCATAAGAATGCTGAACTCTAGATACGAGGATCGTGTGACTAAAGAAGAGGTACGGAATTAAATAGAGGAGGAAGAGGAAATTACGGTACAACTTTGACGACAATAGGGGTTAGTTGACAGGGCGTATTGTGGGGCGTCAAAGAGTGAGGACAAAGGGGTTGGGTGATAGTATTCTGATAATAATCATCTGTTGAAATACTATTCTACTATTTTATCTATTAATGTAAGCAGTGAATTTACTCTTCCATGCACTCCTTAAAACATTTAAACCAAAACTGAAATCAGCTGAACACCAAATCTTTCAACCACTGTCTGACAACTACTGGATTCACTTTCAACTTTCTATAACTATCACTGGCTAGCCACACACACATACAGATATAAGGAGAACAAAAATAAACAAACATTAGTTTTCAGCGTATAATTCTGCAGGTTGGCAACATGTACATAAACAAACCAGACAGGAAGGGACATGAGGTGAACACACTGTAGTTACGACTTTAAATCAGAGTTTTCGGTAAAACGTCTACTGCTAGTGACAGAAGAAAAAAGAGCGAACATGAAAATGTGCTTATGTTCCATAATCTAAGTTTTAGTTCAACCTCCAGCATGTGAGCGGGTGAGGGGAAACGTATATGTCCGCCAAAAACTCAATTCACTGTAAGTAATCAGTCATTCACGTAAACAAAGATGTGAACTGTTTTATAATCTCCAAGTATCACAGATCAAAACAAAACTGAGTCATTCTAGATTCCACCGAAGATGCCTTAAAGTAAAAGGCGAAACGCATCTTGAATCAGTAAAGTACACTGGATAAAGAAAAAAGAAAGGAAATAATCAATAGCTCTACATATTTAGTAAATTACATCTTATGACATACCAGCAAATTAGTTTCGGTTTAACTTCTCATTCGACATGCTATTAATGCCATTTTAAAAAACTCATCTATCCCTTCTGAAAAACTGTAGTTACTTTCATATCTTGGTAGATAAACAGATTTAGGATATTTATCATGCGTCGAAATACATGACTTTTCACAAGTTATCGTTTGCAAAAAAAAAACATTTCGATTTCTTGAACCGTTTACGAAATTTGCGGTTGATACAACCACATGGTTTACGACGAGCAGGACGAAGTACCGGTCGCGTCGCCGAGCAACCCGCGCGCGGTCACGGCATAGCCCGTCCGCCGACATATCAGACAATATCTCGAGAACGGTGATAGCTATCGATCTGCTCTCAGCTTTAAAAACAATTTCGATATGTTGACTAAATTTCATACGCAATAATGTATTACCTAAAATGAACTGTACGCAAAGTCCACGCAATGCGTTTTTACCTCTGCACACTCATTAAAATTTCGTGTAAAGGTTTACGTAAATGCGATACAGCAAGTAACCACGACGAATAACGAAAAGAAATTTGGTCCTTTATCGAGAGAAGATATCAGGCTGTAACATGCCCAAGAATCAAATTTTTCTACCGAATAGTTTCCTTGGAATCGGATGATAAGTATTTCATAGCTGCCGCCACGCCCGCGCCAGCGGTTCGGCGAAAGTTCGTGTGGCCCGGGAGTCCGTACCTGACGTCACGCTCAGCGCGTTCTGTGATTGGCGGCGCGCACCTGGAGCGCGGCACGCGGCAGCGGAAGCGGTTCGACATGGTCAAACCGCGACGCAGAGCCCGCCGCGCCTTGCCGCTGACGCCATTTCCATGGCAACCACGCCGCTGACGCGCCGTTTTGACGCGCGGCAGCCCTAGTGGGAACCGGCCTTTACGCGGACGGTCCGCAAGCGGCGGAGCCGTCCGCGCAGCCCTTGCGCGCCGCGGACCGTCCGCGTCAGTTGAATACACAGAAACAAGTTGGTGCGTGCACAGTCCTGCGGATACCGCGCCGCAGTAGAAGCAGAGTACCTCATTTCAGCCGTAGCATTCGTCTAGTGTGGTAAGTGTGGGTGCGATTTAAGAAGTTTCCAGAATATCTTGTGAAATCGATACAGACATGTTAATTGCCGAAGTTGAAGGAAGGCCTCACATATGGGATCCATCGCATGGGGACTACAAGAACCGTGAAATGCGACTGAAGGCGTGGCTAGACGCCTGTGCAAATATAATACTCGGCTTTGAAGGTCTGAACGAGGCAGATCAGAAAAAGTGTGGTAAGTAGACGCATATTTTCCTTGTGTTTTTATTGTAGTTCTATACAAAATACAATGATTTACAATTATAGAATTATAGACATTCACCAGTTCAGTTTATGCACAGTACAAACATTGATTATGTAAAAAAATTGTACACAACCGCAAATGTCTGTCATTGAGATAGGTGGCCTGTGTTCAGTGAATGTTTGATTCCTGCCAGGGCACAGCTCCTCTACCGACAAAATATTCCGCAAATTTATCTCGTACAGTATTACCCGATTTACTGACAGGTGTATTTTCTACCACATCTTCGAAGCCGGTAACATACAGGGTGTCTTCAAAGTTGTATCCGTCTCTTACTCGAACAAAATTATGCAAAATGCAGCACGTTTTGACAATAGATACTGCTGGATCAAGACTGACATTCAGGGGCCGGTGAAAAACCCTTCACTTGTGACTTAATATTCCGAAAGTACATTCAATAAGCCTTCTGGCGCTGGTAAGTCGGTAATTGAAAATCTGCTTTTTGTGAGTCGTATTTTTTCGCGCATACGGCCTTAACACATGTTGTGATTGCGAAGCCTTCGTCTGCCACAAGAACATATGGCGCCGGCTTTGGTGGGTGTAACGCTAATTTTCCTTTTTCCATTTCCCCGCAAAAGACGCTGTTTTTAAATATATTTGAATCATAGTTCCTTCCGTGTCCTCTGACATCAATGAACGTGAAACAACAGTTAGTGTCATAGATGGCCATAAGAATAATGGAGAAATAATTCTTGCAATTGAAGGAAAGTGATCCACTTTTGATAGGTTTTACAAGACGAATATGTTTTCCATCTAGGGCTCCGATGCAATGAGGAAATTGGCGACATTTTGGAGACCATGGGTACTTTCGTTCCATTTGTCTGTTGAGGACTCAGGCATGCGTTCTTCTCTTAACGTGGCCCAAATAGTGGCGCTCACCTGCCTCGTAATCTGTCCAGCTGTTGATGCACCCATTAAATAAGAGTAATGCAGATCTGTAAATGTGTTTCTGCTTCCAAGATACCCGTAACGTGTAAAGCATATATTTGATACTTATGTACATTCACAGAGGAAAGTAGACTTAATTCTAGGTATTAAGTCGGCTACGCTGACATAAAACCTTAGATGTATTCCTTCTTAAAATAATACATGTACGCGTCCTCAGTAATAAGACTTATCGGCTTTGTTATTTCAGTTGACAAGGTCCAGACGAGATGTAAAACTGCACGGGATGCCTATTTTAAAAGCCTCACTAGAATAAATCGAACGAGGTCCGGATCAGCAGCAACTAAGACCCCAAAATACATCTACCATGAGCAGTTACTCTCTTGACCGTCTCAGAGATGCACCTACAGAGTAACTTTGACTCACTATCGGTTGTGCAAGATAATCTGTATAACAACAATGCACTCGCAGAAAACAGTCGAGCCGAACCCTCTGAAGCACAAACCGATTATGTCCGACTGAATGTCAACACCGAAAAACAATCCTTCAAGAGGAAGAGGCCTATCAAGAACACAACATTTGCAGATAATTTACTTACATTATTAAAAGATGGTGAGGAAAAGGAGGAAGACGACGACCGAGCATTCTTTGTTTCGCTGTGCCTTCTATGAAGACATTAAATGTTGATCAGAAGCTATTATTTCGTACTCTGGTACTTCAACTGCTTATGTCGATTAAGCAAACAAATCAGACTAATTTAAACATATACCCCCCAGCTCCCATCAGCTCTTTCCGCTATCCACCGACCTCTTTTACCTATGCCCCACGCAGGTTCGAATCCTGCCTCGGGCATGGATGTGTGTGATGTCCTTAGGTTAGTTAGGTGTAAGTAGTTCTAAGTTCTAGGGGACTGACGACCTCAGAAGTTAAGTCCCATAGTGCTCAGAGCCATATGATCCATTTGAACCTACGCCCCACCTTCAATATCCCAACAGCATCCTAACCAATCAATGCAGTACCGCGAGGATCCGTCCGTACAGACACAAGTTGCGACTCCCCATACAGACACAAGTTGCGACTCCCCATCCCTCTCTCCAGCCCAATCAACGTCATAATCATCCTGAGAGATTTTATAAAAATTATAGAAATTCAGTAGTAATACAATACAAATGTAAAATTGTATATTGCCAAACGAATGTAATACATAGTTGAAGCAAAGCTTTGAATGATTAAATATATTATTAAAATTAATCGTCATCCGTATACATATACATATTCATATTCTTACCTTGTTACTGCTACTCGTTCTGTCGGAGTAATAGGTATCCTTTTGAGATTTTCAAGTGTCAGGTTGTCTTGTATTTTACCGACAAACACGTCAAGTAACGAATAGACATGCGAAAATATGTATTAAATTTGTCTTCATCTTTGCGCAATTCGGAATACAGTGTGACGAACGCTCCTTTCGTACATCTTTGTTCCACCATAGGATGCACCCAAAACTGTCTCCCGCGCGTGGAATTTCTCTTTTTGCATATCATGTAGGCTGAAATGACTTTTACTTGCAGCGAGCTCATCTCTATACTTCCGATCAAACAGGACGATGTGTTACACCACAGATGAGATCCAGGACAGTGCAGGGAGATCGCGTTCACTCGACGGCACACAACCGCGCGCATCCGCCCGACTGCGTGCACCATGACGCGGGTCCGCCAACCGCGCGCGGAACGCGACCATCCGCGTAAGTGTGCAACGGGCCTTAAGGCATGGCTGAGACAGAACCGCGCTGCCACTGAGTCAGTCAGCGATGGACAGTAACCAAATTCAATCAATTTGCTCTGCAAATATGCTAGATCACAACACTTACATTTTCGCTTGGCAGCGGTAATCTGGTACTGTAACGGAGCTTCTGGGCCAACATGTAATCAGGAACATGAAACGAGTACATCAAATACGAGAACGCGAAATGCTAAAATAACTAAATTTTGGTACATAAACCTGGATTAGAGTAACAAAGTTTGACAGTTACTTGTTTACACTACAACTGCTATAGCAACAACCAATCACAGAATGAACTTGGTCACGCCTTCCATTCTGTTCACCGTTTTTTTATATCGCTCTGCTACCACCTGCCATAGTCAGTTGCAGGCGATGGTAACGTACCAACTGTGATTAGTCTTCATTGTTCGCATCTCTTCTCTGCGCGGTCTGTTACTATTTTGGAACTGAATGCCCTATACTAGTTACTAAAGTGCGTAGAAGAGTGTGGCAAAGCAAACCTTATACTGCATGTAGGATCAACGTTGCTGCCCAGCCTTGCTAAACAAGGCAGCCAACATTACAGCACAATGTATTCCAAAAAGTTCAGGAGATTCGTTTCAAAGTGAAACCAACGACGGCTTGGCTTTGTTGGTGTAGCATTTTTTGTCGTTCAAGGATTTCGCGTTCGAATTCCGGTTGCGTTCTGGAATTTCTTTTCTGAACATAAGCAGCATGAAATAAGTATCTTTCACTCTCGTTCTTTTCGCAGAGTATTTGCATTAGTGTTCACAATGAAAGAAAGAAGTGGTCTCTTGTGCAAAATTAGTTTGTAGAAGAAAATAACGTAAAATCATTTTAAAAATAATAAATGTGCAACTGTGTAAGGTATGGAAAGTGATTCACAACTGTGAGCATAACTACAAATGACACGAAAAATGTGTGCCGCAAAGTTAACAACTGAAGAAAAAGAAAAAAAGAAACAGTAAAGGAATATGACTTGAAAACTAGTGAATCTGACACTCTAATATTATCTCTCCCCTTCTGGTGAGTGACGCCAATGAATTAATTCTCTTCTGCCTCTTCTTCACTGCCATCATACATACCAAGCTCCATTGTACAAGTTACTGGAGATGAATTACAACTGTCATTCTATAACAATCTTTTGTATGTAACAGTCCACATGAAGTGTTTGTTGTCAAATTGAACTATTCGAACAGCTTATTCCACTGCGGTACTAGAATGAGTGAAGTTTAAAACATTCCACAGAAACTGCAATAAAAGAGGAGTGACTGGCTTAGAGTCTCCTTATTAAATATTCCTAACCTTAAGGAACTATCAGGGATGGGCAAAAAAGGAGAGAATAAACTTAAAGTTCTTTAAACGCAATTGAAATTGGTATAGGAATGTACAGAAAAACGATATAACTAGAAAAAGTCAGTGAACTCGACGAATGCCTTTACAGGTGGCTTTTAATGAGGAGAAGTGAAGATGTGGCACTTGCCGAGTCAGTCATTAAAGCCAAAGCTGAAAAATTTCACTTGTATTTGCATGTTAACAAAGATTTTATACTTTCCGACGGATGGTTTCAAGATGAAAATGTCGCGATAGAATTTGCCAAACGACCACTGAAGGAGGAAGCAAAGTCTTGCGACAGTGAATCCGCCATAGTTTCCTGAAATTTTAAACAAATTAGTGGTAGACGAAAATTTCGAATGGTCATTGCGTGTATAATTGCGATGAAACGGCACTTTGCTTTCAACCAGAACTCTGGATTTAAAAAAAAGAAAAAAAATCAGGAAATAAGGCGTGTTTGAAAATGAATACAGAAAGAATAAACTTCCTCTTTCCCACAACTAAATCAAGCAGCTATAAGATAAACTTCTTTAGTAGGTAAAAGTGACAGCCCGAGATGCTGCAAGCATGCAAACTTATCATTACAATTCGCTTACAGGTACTTAAAGAATGCTTCGATGACATTTTCACCAATTGGTTTCAACAAGAGTTTGTTCTATCAGTGAGAAAGTATCTACGGTCACTTGAGCTCTCAGAAGCAGCTCTACTAACCCTTCGTAACTATCCAGCTCACCCACTTACTGATGTGTTGCAATCACCGGCGGCGTCAATTCAGCCGTGGGATCAGGGCATCAATGAGAATTTAAGTCACCGTGAACTGCTCACTTCAATACTAAATTCAGATGAAGAAATGGAAATGTTCTTGCAATCAGTAAATCTTAAAGAGTGTTGCAAATTCAGCACAGTCATGGCGTGCCAAAGCACCGGTCCGATCACAATTAGGAATTGCTGCAAAAAAGTGTCTCATTGAAGAAAACGCAACAGATGAACGCTGTAGTAACATAGATGTCAACATGAGTGACATCAACTCTGCGTTTGACGTTCTACAGTGCAAAAATATTGATCTTGAAGACTTGAACCGTTGGGTACTCGTCGACAACGAAGAATCGATTTCGGAGATCATAGATGACAAGGAGATTACTGACGCTGTTCGAAAAAAGAGTAGTGAAGCAGTCGAGGAGAAAGATGACGAAGCTGAGAAGAAAGTATCGATGTTCCCATTACACGTGAAATATTGGGTAATATACGCAAAGTGATTACATGGATGGAACGACAAAATGAACCAGACCAAACTGAGTTGCTGCACCTGATGAGCGAGCATAAAAAAGTACGCGCTAAAGAAAGGAAACGCGTGAAGTGACCTGCCAAAGAAAGCTGACTTCTTTAAAACAGTAGAATAATGACGTACTGTAGCTTTCAGGCAGTGTAGTGAATTATCATACTGTATTTTAAAAGTATACTTTATTATCCTATTGAAACTGATGTTACTGTTTGGTCGGCATTTGGTAAGTTTCCGCACTATTTCACTTCTAATGTTCTTCAAATTTAGATGTAGGGGAACTTGGGAGTTAACTGGACCCATTTTTTTCTTGCCTTGAAATTTTACTTAAAGAACGGATCTCTTTATTATTGCGACAACATTACTAACAATTCTAAATATACATTTGTAAGTACAGTAATGAAAAAAAAGTCGTGGTGCACAATTACTTTAGCGACGTCGATCTAGAACCAAATCATGTTTTCGTAGTCTGCCCTTGGGCCTTGTACTGGATTGCGTAGTCTGGCTATTATTTAATTTGAAGCAACAAAGGTATATCTTCTGCAGCTTCAAATGTTGAGGTAGAAAACTATAGTAACTTTTTTCACAGCCATCATCATACATTTTAATGACTTGAGCACATAACAGTGACCACTCATGGTAGTTCTCCCTTCTACTTTGACTACAATAAAGTCCTCTTTTTTTCACTGTTTCTACATTTTCATCACCACTTGTGTCCCAGACAGTATCAGAGGAATCAATATACAATATACAACACACAATCAGAATCTTGAGAGTTTCTGCTGTTCTCTTCCAATATTTGGAGTTTGGCTAAAGGCTTTAATTCGTTGAATGTATCCCTTTTTGGCAACTGCTTTGATCTTCTGTCTTTTGGTGTTGATTCTAATTGTTGTTTAACTGGTATATTCTAAGAGAAGTTGATTTTCGTCTCTTTTTACATCTTGTTTTCCTTGCACCAATATTAAAACATGGCCAAACTTGCATAGTACGCGGAATTTCTGTTTTATGATCTTTTCTGATGTCCAATATTCTCCACATTGTCATCTGCAGGTTTGCTAGCATCTTCCGCCAGTGAGTCGTCGGCAGTTTGTTGTTGAGTTGCTAGAGGTCTATCCGCTGTACTCGATGGGAAAAAAAATGGTCAGTAAATACGTTTGAACTTAAAGATTCAATGCCACTAACACTAAAACCATTCCAGAAGTTGGAGACAGCAAAAGCCAAAGGATATGCTACACCTACAAGGCTGCAACGTCTTATATGGTAACTCTGGGGCAGTGCTTTCATGTACTGTGCAATGACATAATTTGTCTCCAGAGTTCTAATTTTTTTCTCGGGGCATCGCGAGGTGCTGAAAATTATCCTCTCTCTTTCAGGAAGCCAACAAAGTTTTTTAAATATTGTTTGTGCTTTAGATCCGTTTGCTCATTAAGAATTTTGTCTGTAAATACAACTGTGGGGATATAAATTTACAGTTCTTACAAAATATTCATTATTGTTCCTTTAGGTACAAGATGTAGAATTTTTGTTGCATTTTCTATTTGCTCTGCTTTGTATTTATGGTGCGGAAGTTTATGTAGAATGTGGACTGATTACTTTCAGTTTCGCGTGCGTTCTTTAATTGAGATGATCTTACCTGTTTGTCCAAAGCAAAACTGGTTACAAACATGCTACAAGATACTTTACTAACTCCTGGGTTCGAGAAAATTGGGATTTTGTTATTCCTTATTGTATTTTCGTTTGCAGCGCGTTACGGTGCGGAATGCCCTTTTCAATTCGTCTCTTTACAGTTTTTATTGGCCAACGTATGTTGTTATGTATGTACGTTTTGTGATTTTGATTGTACGCCTTGATTATTGTCCTGGTATTACTGCAGAGTTAGAAGCATTCTGTTGTCGGTAATTTCAAGAAACTTTAATTTCGAAGTCGCAGCCTGCCTCCGACCGATATATATGAACGCGCGACTCTCGAGGCGGCAAATATGCACATTGTTTTTCTGCGTTGACAAGGGAACTTCGTCTAACGTTATAATGCTGACTGAATCGGGTATATCATCGAGTTCGAATAGTCCCACGCGGCGGAAGTTAATTCCGCGACAGTGTAGCGTAGACAGTTGTTTACAATTTTGTTGGGGGTTTGGGTTATTGCCAAACAACGATTTAAGGAATTACGTCGCTTCTCGAAAATTACGAACTATTATTGTAAATTTTATCTTTGGCTGTAAGCTGTTAAATTTTTGGTGGATCATTTGTATGTCTACGTATCTATGACAATACAACAATTTATTTAAATTGGGCCAGTTTCAATTGGAAAAAATTTCTTCTAGTCTGTTAATAAACACTAGGTGCGTTCACAAGTAATGCAACACATTTTTTTCTGAAAGCAGTTTGATTTTATTCAGGTTGCCAATACACCACATTATCCCTCACTCTTTTCGCTACAAAACCCATCTTTCAACAATCACCATATTATTCCGCACTCTTTCGGCTACAAAACCCTATATTTCGACAATCTCCGTTCAATGTGGCGGCCTTACGCCACCTTACTGGGAGGGCCTGTATGCCTGCATAGTACCACTCTACTGGTCGACGTCGGAGCCAACGTCTTTCTACATCAATAAGCTCCAAAGCATTCACGTACTGCTTCCCTCAGAGTGCATCCTTCAGTGGGTCAGACAGACAAAAGCCGGATGATGCGCGATCCGGGCTGCAGGGTGGATGAGGAACCGTCCACCGAAGTTTTGTGACCACCTCTAGGATGCGCAGACCTGAGAGAGACCTTGCGTTGTTATGAAGTTCGTTTGCACTTTTGTGGCGGCGTACAAGCTGAAGTCGTTTCTTCGGTTTCCTGAGGGTAGCATAATACACTTCAGATTTAGTCAGTGCACCACGAGGAACACAAACAGAATAACGAGTTCAGAGTCCCATAGTCACTATCGGCCTCGTCACACGCAAGCAATCCCGCGGAGACAGTCCTCGTTTGCCCTTTATGGTTTTCTCTTAGGTGGCGAGGAGCCCAGTGGGGATATAACTTTTAAGTATCCCAATTGTTGGACGAGTGTGTCAGCAGGGACGTCCATTTGTGCAGCGAGGTGTTTGTGATCCGTCGCCCATCTCCAGGAGCCACAGCCGGCCTGCACGCGGGAGATCGGACATGTTTTACACGACCTTGTTGCGACGACAGGCGCCTCGCTTAATGACTCACCGTGCTTTTTGTTCATAGTCCGCTTCCGTAAACATTCAGCAACTGCCTATGCCTACCTGCGATGCCCAGCTCAGCTCAATGACAGCTCCCCCGAACGCACCGTCGTCACAGAAACTGTTTTGAAGGTTACATTTAGCACCACCATCCTCTATCGCAACTTCATGTAACTATAGGGACTGAATATTCCACGATGTACCACAATAAATTCCGTATTTTTTTTTCAATGGAAATTTGCCAAAGTATTGCATTACTTATTGAATGCCCTTCCCTATCAGCAACTGCGCCTGCTATGCAAATACCCACTGCCATTCCTCCTAATTGTTTTTTTTTTCTTTTTTCAAATTCGAAATAGTTTGTGATACCGTGAGTTCCAGTAATTCAGTTATTTCATATGCATCAATAGTAGACATTTTTCTGTGGGATATTAAGTTTTTTTCTTTATTATCTCATTGTTTCTGTCACGTGTGTGTGTGTGTGTGTGTGTGTGTGTGTGTGTGTGTGTGTGTGTGTGTGTGTGTTGTGTAGCTGGTTATATCAAGCGATATAAATTTTCCTCCTTAGGGGATCTGTATGTCTTTTACAGTGTGAGCTAATATCTTAGAATTTTCATAGTGTATTTTTACTGTATGTATATAACTTGGTTCGTAATGTATTTAATTTCTTACTTGAAGTACAGGTTAGGCTATCAATGCAATTAATTGCAGACGGTATTTGAATCAATTCTTTATGTATTTTGGGTTATGCTCATAAGGATATGGTTTGGGGACTCATAAAAATATATGATTGCTGATCATTCTAATACATAAAAGCATAAATATTTGCGAAGACAGACGTAAGTCATACAACTTACATTTTACAATTTAATACGAGAAAATCTGTATATTGCATATTGCAGGATAATTAGGAAATTACAAACTGCTGAAACCTGACTCGTCGTGTAGATAAATAATGGCCTAATAAATTCATAGTGCAGTCGAAAACAGAAAAATATTTAATACTGTATTCCAAAAGCTTTGTGCGCTACTATCTAATGGAAAGTCACTGTGGCGTAACAAACGCCACTCTGAATCTGTTGAAGTAGTGAAGACTTTACCAAGGCCGGCCGGAGTGGCCGTGCGGTTCTAGGCGCTACAGTCTGGAACCGAGCGGCCGCTACGGTCGCCGGTTCGAATTCTGCCTCGGGCATGGATGTGTGTGATGTCCTTAGGTTAGTTAGGTTTAATTAGTTCTAAGTTCTAGGCGACTGATGACCTCAGAAGTTAAGTCGCATAGTGCTCAGAGCCATTTGAACCATATCAAATTTACCAAGTAGTTCCAGCATATTGATATCTTTCATTACCTTCTCTTGACAATCAAATCGCTGAAGAATTTGCGACAGATAAAATGTAAGTTTCTATACACTTTGTTCTGAAAATGTTTATGGTCGGCCTCCCCGAGGGCATACTGGCGCGGGAGGGTGGGGTGGGGTGGGGGGGAGGTTTATGCGGTCGGTCGATTGTCGGCGGTTTCTCAACAAAAAAAGCAAGGAAAATACGTTTATAGGAGAGTGTTTGAACATGTTCGCCTATGATTTTTTAACCCTAGCAGTGTATACCCTTTGAACAAAAAGTGTACAACAGGGTCCAACACAACGCCACTCTGAATCTGTTGAAGTAGTGAAGACTTTACCAAGGCCGGCCGGAGTGGCCGTGCGGTTCTAGGCGCTACAGTCTGGAACCGAGCGGCCGCTACGGTCGCCGGTTCGAATTCTGCCTCGGCAATGCCAGGAAAATTGCGTGAATATGGATTGCTGGAACACGTGACGTAATACTGACCTTACGACTTATCTTAGAAGAAAGATTAAGGAAAGGCAAACCTACGTTTCTAGCATTTGTAGACTTAGAGAAAGCTTTTGACAATGTTGACTGGAATACTCTCTTTCAAATTCTAAAGGTGGCAGGGGTAAAATACAGGGAGCGAAAGGCTATTTACAACTTGTACAGAAGCCAGATGGCAGTTATAAGAGTTGAGGGACATGAAAGGGAAGCAGTGGCTGGGAAGGGAGTAAGACAGGGTTGTAGCCTCTCCCCGATGTTATTCAATCTCTATATTGAGCAAGCAGTAAAGGAAACAAAAGAAAAATTTGGAGTAGGTATTAAAATCCATGGAGAAGAAATAAAAACTTTGAGGTTCGCCGATGACATTGTAATTCTGTCAGAGACAGCAAAGGACTTGGAAGAGCAGTTGAACGGAATGGATGGTGTCTTGAAGGGAGGATATAAGATGAACATCAACAAAAGCAAAACGAGGATAATGGAATGTAGTCGAATTAAATCAGGTGATACTGCGAGAATTAGATTAGGAAATGAGACGCTTAAAGTAGTAAAGGAGTTTTGCTATTTGGGGAGCAAAATAACTGATGATGGACGAAGTAGAGTGGATATAAAATGTAGACTGGCAATGGCAAGGAAAGCGTTTCTGAAGAAGAGAAATTTGTTAACATCGAGTATAGATTTGAGTGTCAGGAAGTTATTTCTGAAAGTATTTGTATGGAGTGTAGCTATGTATGGAAGTGAAACATGGACGGTAAATACTTTGGACAAGAAGAGAATAGAAGCTTTTGAAATGTGGTGCTACAGAAGAATGCTGAAGATTAGATGGGTAGATCACATAACTAATGATGAAGTATTGAATAGGATTGGGGAGAAGAGAAGTTTGTGGCACAACTTGACCAGAAGAAGGGATCGGTTGGTAGGACATGTTCTGAGGCATCAAGGGATCACCAATTTAGTATTGGAGGGCAGCGTGGAGGGTAAAAATCATAGGGGGAGACCAAGAGATGAATACACTAAGCAGATTCAGAAGGATGTAGGTTGCAGTAGGTACTGGGAGATGAAGAAGCTTGCACAGGATAGAGTAGCATGGAGAGCTGCATCAAACCAGTCTCAGGACTGAAGACCACAACAACAACAACAACAACAACAATGGATTATTTTAGAATGAAATTGGGCCCTCATGTACTAAATTCATGCCACATCTCTTACGTACTTTTTCAGTCAGTATATGCTTTAATGCATCCAGAAATGTCATGGAAACTTTTCAATGAAGAAACTTGAAAGCTTTTCGGATCTAAGACTTTGTTTGTAGTTCAATTAGGTGAAGATATATTCATTTAAGGAAATGCACATACTACACGAATATTTTTGGCGTTCTCAATGATTCATAAATCAGTTCATTCATTATTTCCACATTTATGGAATATGGACTACAACGTTTCGGCAGCTGGTAGGCCTATTAGGGACAGCTGTATTACAAAAGTTGCCATTCGTACAGTGGATAGTTTTCTTCATTCCTGTCTGAAATTAGACACAGCGATCACTTCCGCCCATAACTGCTGCTGGAGCAAAAGCTAGGGATTAACTTTCATCATGGAAGTCACATACATTACTTTCACGGTTGAGTTGTTCTATCACTGCTTCCTGTTTAGCGTCTTCCGTTAGTAAAACGTCATTCGTACGTGCCACTCCCACATAAATGACTCACACTCAGTGACAGAACAGTTATACAATGTATATTTGCGGCCACAGTGACCATTCAAAAAATGGTTCCGTCACATCTAACCCTTATTCTCCCACGTCTTTTTTCTTTGTCACACTCCGTCCCAGGTGCGGTCTGACAGTCCACTATATTTAAATAGCCATAAAAATTGCATTCAGCAATTTTAGTGAAAGTTAAGTTCTTTATGTGAAAGCTAACGTTAATAACACACAAAAAATATCCAAATAAACTTTAAAGTTTATTTTTACGAAAAAATGCATTTAAGCAAAAAATGCACAAAATTAACATAATATTACTTGGTAATGTTAATGGGATGAAAATCAAATACTTGCACTACAAATTTTAATTTTTGCTATATTTTCTTTTTTATACTTGTAACAACAAAAACATAAAACAACTTCCATAAACATTACAAAAATGAAAATTACACTAGTACTTTGCAGATTTTTAGTTTCGTTCTCAGAGGTTTTCCTTGCACTCGCTAGAAATGTTTGTAGGGACATCATGTTAGACTGGCTTCTTGCAACAATGACAAGGCATCTTTCTCTTCTTTTCTGGGTCACAGACTGAGCATGTTATGCGTTTTTCCAGTCTTTGTACGACTTTTATTCTTGGTTCTGCTATACCCAAAACTCAGTGGATGGTTGCACGAAGTTCACATTGTATGTAATAGTGGTTGATTCGCTTCTTATCTGTGATGTCGCCAATGAGTTGCCATTTTGTCCAACATGCGGATTAATAATGCCATTGGCCATCGTTGGAAGAGGCTTAGACGACCAGCGATATTTGTCTCAAGTAAATATATTTCTAGCACAATCTTTAGCTACAGATTAAGTATCTACACTTCTGTCTTCATCATTCTGATCACTCGTTTCTTTCGAGGAATTCACAGGTGGCAAGATAAATTCGTCTTCTTTTTCGTACTGCCCATCCCCCCCCCCCCAAACACACACACACACACACACACACACACACACACACACACACACACACACACACATCCGCGAAAATAATCCGATTTCACTCAAATGTCCGAGTTTTACAACGCCTTTGTCCGGGATTGGCAGTTTAAATGATGACAACCTTAGGCAGGAATAATGGTCCCGTCACACGTTCAATATTTATTGCACTACACTGGGTATTGGGCTGTAACACTTAGAACGAACACCCGTCTGACAGGCAGATACAGTTTGAGTTTGTTCCGCCAGGGCCGGCCGCGGTGGTCTCGCGATTAAGGCGCTCAGTCCGGAACCGCGCGACTGCTACGGTCGCAGGTCGAATCCTGCCTCGGGCACGGATGTGTGTGATGTCCTTAGGTTAGTTAGGTTTAAGTAGTTCTAAATTCTAGGGGACTGATGACCACAGATGTTAAGTCCCATAGTGCTCAGAGCCATTTTTTTTGTTCCGCCAGGGGCTATAAAATCGCCCCATGGTTCTAGCCAGCTAAGAGGGTCTCATCTGGTGTTTAGTCGTATTGCAGTGGCCACGAGCCTCGCTGTGCCGATTTACCCAAGAAAATTTGCTTCCATTCTAGACACACCGCCTCACAAGTTACAGGAAGACAAAATATTCACCCGCCTCACGGACTTATGTTCCTGAATTCGCACTACTGCACCTCACAGGCGGATAAGCCAGCTTATTCTATAAATCATGGACTCCCACCGAGCGTCACCTACCCGCATTATGCTTCGGACACGAACCGCGGATTAGGTGGCGCTTGTGAGATTGTTGATCGGCCGTGAGGCGTGCCGAGATAGTCACGCTGTGTCCTGGATAGCGCAGGGGTTAACCGCACCTACCTAGTAAGCAGGAGATCCCGGGTTCGCATCCCAGTTCAGTTCACATTTTCGCTTAATGTCCCTCTGCAGCTGACGGCAGTGATCCCGCTCCAATGTACATGTAATATTGCGCCTCTCTTGCCCTGGCAGTTTCGCAATATCTTCATGTAAACCTTTTGAACACAATATTGCCCCACAATAAACACTGAGATGTGAGGGCCCCGTAGCAGGAGTCTTAACAGAAGAGCGGCGGGAATGGTCACACATTCTCTCTCTCTCTCTCTCTCTCTCTCTCTCTCTCTCTCTCTCTCTCTCTCTCTCTCTCTCTCTCTCCTACTACTACTACTACTACTACTGGCCATTAAAATTGCTACACTACGAAGATGACGTGCTACAGACGCGAAATTTAACCGACAGGAAGAAGATGCTGTGATATGCAAATGATTAGCTTTTCAGAGCATTCACACAAGGTTGGCGCCGATGGCGACACCTACAACGTGCTGACATGAGGAAAGTTTCCAACCGATTTCTCATAGACAAATAGCAGTTGACCGGCGTTGCCTGGTGAAACGTTGTTGTGATGCCTCGTGTAAGGAGGAGAAATGCGTACCATCACGTTTTCGACTTTGATAAAGGTCGGATTGTAGCCTATCACGATTGCGGTTTATCGCTATCGCAACATTGCTGCTCGCGTTGGTCATGATCCAATGACTTTTAGCAGAATATGGAATCGGTGGGTTCAGGAAGACAATACGGAACGCCGTGCTGGTTCCCATCGGTCTCGTGTCACTAGCAATCGAGATGACAGGTATCTTATCCGCATAGCTGTAACGGATCGTGCTGGCACGTCTCGATCCCTGAGTCAATAGATGGGGACGTTTGCAGCAGCATGGACTATCAGCTCGGAGACCATGGCTGCGGTTACCCTTGACGCTGCATCACAGACAGGAGCGCCTGCGATGGTGTACTCAATGACGAACCTGGGTGCACGAATGGCAAAACGTCATTTTTTCGGATGAATCCACGTTCTGTTTACAGCATCATGATGGTTGCATCCGTGTTTGGCGACATAGCGGTGAACGCACATTGGAAGCGTGTATTCGTCATCGCCATAATGGCGTATCACCTGGCGTGATGGTATGGGGTGCCATTGTTACACGTCTCGGTCACCTCTTGTTCGCACTGACGGCACTTCGAACAGTGGACTTTACATTTCAGATGTGTTACGACCCGTGGCTCTACCCTTCATTCGATCGCAGAGAAACCCTACATTTCAGCAGGATAATGCACGACCGCATGTTGCAGGTCCTGTACGATCCTTTATGGATACAGAAAATGTTCGACTGCTGGCCTGGCCAGCACATTCTCCAGATCTCTCACCAATTGAAAACGTCTGACCTGTACACGCCATCCAAGATCTGTTTGACTCAATGCCCAGGCGTATCAAGGCCATTATTACGCGATTGTCGCTTCGCTTGAGTGATATTTGTTTCTCGCCGATCTTTTAAGAAAGAAAGAAAGAAAGGATGACACACAGAGGATACGATTTTCTTAAAAGATCGGCGAGAAACAAATATCACTCACGCGAAGCGACAATCGCAGGCCATCAATTCCACACAGAAACGCCATTTACTTACATTATTCCTTGAGCTTAATTCAACTGAGTCACACACATTACGCAACAGAACAAAATTCCTTCGTGATAAAGTTCGGTTCACCTATTACGGTAGTTACGCCATAGAAAAGCCACAGTTTTGGGCTGACCGGGGTTAGCGAAATGCATTACTGACCACCTCATGAATCGACGGTTTACTCCAGCAGACACACCACCTGCTTTAAGGAAATGCAGAATATGTAATAAGCATATAACGTAACTTAAAAATATTGGATATGTAAAAAATACATATTCCGTTGGCTTTCGTAATTATTTTGAGAAGAAGGTCGGTCTGGTAGCATGAAGCCCGAAATTGTTTCTGTCCAGTATCATGCTATATATAAAAATAACAACATTGGTTGGCGTTTACACCGATTATCCACGTTCTTCCATGGTTTAGTTATGACCGCAGAATTTACATATCATCGTGACCTACAATCTGTGTATTTTAATCATCCATCGTAAACACAAGGATCGTTTTTTCTCCCTTCAGTTGCTACTGACAACCGGAGACAGGTACACTAAGAAAGTTTCAGAGGAACTTGACTAAAAGTGATGGTACTGCGCAGAAGCACGAAAGACGCGTTTTGTAAGCAATTATGGGACAGCGGGAAGTCCCTCCTTCCTACTTGTAGCTATCGTCCACATTTGTCTTTTATGAAGATTTGTGAGGAGCGAAGATTACAATAAATTTTCTAGTTTACGTATCTATTCACGCAGAGTTGGCTCAAGTTCTTCTTGTCTAGGGGTCTGATTCTTGAAGCTGAAATTCATTTTAGTGCCTCATGGTTGAATTGAAGATTGCTGCAGAATTTTTGTTGTTACGTTAATATATTTTGTCGTGTTTTAGTATATCATACACATTCACATTGACAAAGCCGGATTTACACTGTTCGCACAAACTACAAAAATACGTCCGATCACATCAGAGGCTACCCTCTAATTCAGCGGAAATAACAATATTCCAATAATAATATACCAAAGGGTTTACAATTTTTCTTGACAAATAAATTTTTGTTAGTTTCGATTATTATTTCAGAAATAAATCCAGAAATAAACATAGTAGACAGTACTACATTGCGTAATTAATAATTGAAATTTTAAGTGTGCCAAATAATTCGTAATTTCAAATATTACTAAAAAAATAATTGTAACTGTACATTCAGAACTAGTACTTATAGATTACAACATAAAAAAGTAATTCCTTTTCACAAATTTTAGCTTGAAATATAACCTACTGTGTATAAAATCATATGAAAGTTTTTAGAAAAGCAGCCGAGATAATACTGCACTGTCCAAAATTGAGATAATACTGAACTGTCCAAAAATCGAAAAATACTGATAACCAGAACTACTGTTGAGGAAAAGTTACGGTAACGGAGGATGTCCCGTCACAAGGCCTATGCTTGTAACTGCCAAAGTTGTCTAAAAAAAAGACTAGCTCCCCTTCGATTCACGATCATAACAGGTCCACATAATTCCTTCGGATTGTTACGCATTACTCACATTCTCAATTACAACGTCAAATCTGCAGCAATTGCCAAATAACATGAGTGAAATTAGGGCGAATTTACCAGTGAACTTTAATTTTAAAATCACAAAATATCTCCAATGCGTTTAAACGTAATAGGTGATGAATTTGAAATGGACGCATCTAAATATCACGGGTAACGTCTTAGTAATAGTACACTTGCCGGTACGGTAATAGTTGAAATATACCGTAATTCTCAAATTAGCAATAAAAAAAATTTCTGGAGGCGCCGGGTATCGATCCCGGTACCTCTCACATGCTAAGCGAGCGCTCTACCATCTGAGCTACGCCCCCAGTACAACAACATCGAGCCGGTATCTTGAGAAGTGGCATGTACGTCCTTGTAACGGGACCTCGATTTCTTGTTACGTCACTCTCCGGTGAACGACGAAAGTTGCTCGGCTCGTACCCACTGGCGGAGAATCAAACGCAATTGGGGGCGTAGCTCAGATGGTAGAGCGCTCGCTTAGCATGTGAGAGGTACCGGGATCGATACCCGGCGCCTCCAGTATTTTTGTCGCATTTGTTGCTGCACTGAGGGTTTTTCGTTTAGCTGATGATCAAAAGTAAAGCCGTCATCGTGTACTAGGCATAGTCCTATTTGAATAAACGCCGTTGTCTTACTGCGATCTTTGAGCTGACTTATGCAACCTGTTGTACGGATAGTTTAACAATGATTCCAAACCACGGTGCAACTAGGCCAGAGATGAATGACATTAAAAATCCTAAAGTTGACTAAGGATCATACCACAAACCTTTGAATCCCTTTGTTTTTTTCAAATAAAATTCCCAATATATTTTACATTATATAATTCTCATAAAAATAAATACAAAAACATCAGTTTCCTCGTGACTACAAAAAATAATATGCATATTTAAAGAATATAGTATTTATGGTGATGTCGGTAACAACGGAAAAGAAGATTCCATTTAATGCGTTTAGAAAATTTGGGAATTGCTTCCATTTTCACCGTCCGCTTACATTCTATTGCTGAATCTTGGGCATTTCAAATTATTGAGGTTCTCCGTAGGATCTAAAGAAAAGAGTACAATCACGAAATGAGGAGAAAAATGGCACAATTTACATTAATTAATATACGTGGGTGTGCTGCCTTCGAATTTTTCATTCTGTTGTCGGTATCGGTTGAGGTATTAGATGCCGTGCCCAGTACTCGGTCCACTTTCCCGCTATACTGACATAAGTTACAAACCTCTGCCACTAGAGAGCTACGAGCTGAAGCTTATATGTAAAGTAACTATATTGGTGCGTGATAAACAGCGTGTTGTAATGAAGTTTCTAACCGCAGGAAATGTACCTCCAATTGAAGTGCATAGAGGAATGAAAGCTGAGTACTTTTTGTGCGTCAGGGTTATGGGTTTCTTTACAACAATGTAACCGGCATTCAAAGCTAAGTTCGCCTTTTTAACCCCGATAACAAGAGAGCAGCATCACCGATGCTAAAAAAAGTGCAAGATCATCCCAATCAGCAGGCTAAGTAATGCTCACAGAATTCTGGGATGTTTAAGGCGTAGCGCATTTGAAATTTCCTAAAGCCACTGTAACCTCTGCAAGGTACTGTGATCCTGACATCACGAAATCGAACGGTTTTCCACACATGGGGCACCCTTTCTTCAGCGAGACAATGCCAGGCCGCACAAGAACACTGCGACATCTGCAGCAATCCGACGTCTTGATGGGATCAATCATCCTCCATACAGTCCCGACTTGGCCTCATCCCATTTTCACTGGCTTCCAAAATTTGCTTCACTTTGCCTGCACCGTTTCATCACTATCAGAGTTGAGGTTGTGGCTCTGTCAACAATGTCAAACATTCTACAGTGAAGGTTTCAACAAACTGGTCTTTCGTTGGGGGAACCGTGAGCCTCGCGAGGGTGACTGTACTGAGAAATAAATATATAGATATGAGGAATGGAGGTGTAGAATGTTAATAAAGTTATTCACATTTAAAAATCTGTAAGAGTTTTCACATAAAAAATCCGGAGGCATTACTGTTCAGTTTCCAATGCTTCTCTTTTGGGCTGGGCTTCTCTTTAAGGGGCTCCGGAAAGGCTCAAAATCATGAAAAGTTCAATTTTTACTTTTTTGCGTTTTCTGAATCTGCAGACTATTACCTTTTAATTGATATATAATTTATTCAATTCCGAAGACTACAACTATTTTTAAATTTTTTTTGAAATGTGTTCTACATGGGCGTGACCTACTGTGGCGCTGTTAAACTGCTGTCAAATGGTGTTATTATTAACGTCCGTGTTCATCAGGTACATTTTAGTGATGATGTGAGATAAAGTATGTGTTGTGGCTAACCTGTGATGGTTCAATATATATCGGTGGTGTGATTGTCGATTGTTTCATGTTTATTTACTCTGTCGTTATCTCGAAAATATTCGTAATTAATTCTGTTTCTTGAGTCTCTGTTTTGTTGAAGTATAATAATGAGTAAAAGTAAAGTTATTAGAAATCCTCCGAAGGCTTTTATGAAAAGGAGAAATGTTGGAAAGCCGAAGGTATGTGTTATTACTGTAAACAATAAAGACGAGAACCAAGTGAGTGAACCTAACCTCTCAAGTACACCTGCCCATAGCAGTCAAAGTGGAAAAGAAAATACTTCATAGAAGAAGCTTGGTTCAATGAGTGAAAACTGTGAATGTTTTATGGGCGAATCGGATGTGAATGAAATATTTGATATGTCGGTTCTCAAAGGAATTTTTTCAAACTGTGTAAGATGAATTCACTGTAGTGAAGTTGGTCTGGAACTCTCCATAATAAAGCACGTAGGACTTGCTAGTGAAATACAACTGAAATGTGATAAGTGTTCATACATGACCACCTTTTGGAACAGTGTTGCAGTAACTGTAACTGAAGAAAGTGGTAGCAAAATCTACGAACACAACAACGTGCGATGCTTGCTTTAGACAAGGAACGCCTTCGGGCTGCAGACAGGGCTGTAAAGAGTCTAGAAATACAAGCAAGAGTAAACAGGAGGAGGAACAAGAGGAAGCTGGAGGAGGGGTTTGCAGAGGATGAAGATAATCCATCCTATGGACCTGGAATGCACTAAAAAGTTAATCCAATCTTTGTCGCTCGATTCCCAAAACTTTCATTTTCTCATACTAATTACATGTTTTCTAAGGATCTTCCAAACATATTTGTTTCACACTTTCAGTAAATGTTACACAGTACCTTCTGCATAATTTAACACAGCCTTTTTCCAAAAAACTGTATATTTTTGAATATATAAATAAAAAATTGCAAAAAATGTTGTGAATTTTCATTACAATTGAAAAAAATCATCTTTAATAACTGAACTAAAATTTTGTGAAATCCCTGTGTTAAGTTGTAGCCCATATTCCAACAAATAATCTGTAAAAAGTCCAACTTCCTACCTCAAATACTTTGTGAGGAAAGATGTAATTTATAAGCGTTATTTTAACATTGCAAGTATAGGGCGTTCCGGAGCCCCTTAACGCTCGTGTGGGATTATAAACCACTCATTCTTATCCTCGTATTATTTTACTTCTTTCTGCTGCTTGTGAAGACTCAAGTTCCAGGCCTTTCTTTTAAAACTATGATGCCGACTCAATATGACCCCTAATTTCAGTAATAATGACATTTTTATCTGTTGTTAACTTGTGTATAGATAACCACAGTCATCGCATTTTGTTTGGGTGAGAGTAACTTACGGGCAGAGGTCAAGTGTTGCAATCAGGTCCACATCATTACGGGAATAAATTTTCCGACTGGTTGGGTGGAAGCATTAAAATCCCTTAGTTTCTTCATTTCAGCCTTTAATTTGTTCAGTATAGTGGTATTTGCCGAATTAACTGCAACTTTGTAGTAACGTAATCTCCCGTGTTCTTCCCTCCTGCTTTTAAGTGAACGACTGCCATGAAGTCATAGTAGATACCCCCAGCTTGTAGTATGTGGATAACGGGCCTTATAACAGTTTGTGATGTCCTTTGTTTTCCATCTCGTTTGTTCTTGCACGTAACGTTTCTTGTGTGGCCATCAACAGTCATTATGAATTCATTTCTTTGATGCATTAGAACATTTATCTCATATTTTATACGAATTTCCTCCACTCCACAGTTCCATTGCAAATATGTTAGGAGTATAGTATATGGAGATGGTTCCGTGGTTTTGGGGCCAAGTTCAGCTACTCGATCTTTTATCATGACAACATCAAATGAAGACAGGTATGAGACTTATGAACCTTGTTCAGATTTTGCCCCCTCTCTTTCACGTGAAAATTTTGTTCTCTCGCTTGGGGAATTAAAATTTCCAGGGTTGCTTTCACAGCTTTTGATTTTGCTTTGCTTGTTTCTTGTTTATTCCAAATCCAATACCACACCGCTTGTTATTTATTGAAAAAGTAGCCGATCAGGATGCAGGTGAATTCTTTTATCTCCTTAAACGTTTCTTCAACGCGTGCAGAACTCTTCCCTTTTGGATTCATAATTCACTCTTTCCTAGTATGACCATTTTCTCAACAGCAAGAATTATCAACAGAAAATTTAATGTGCTTTGTTGTTTCTGGTAAAGCCGGTAACTGTAGCTGCAAATTTTGCTTTTCTTGTACAGTCTGTTACACTCTTTCTGTCCAGGACTTAAACCTGAGAACTTCACATCTTTGAACTGGAAAATCTTCTGACAGTATTCTCTGTCTTATGTGGGGTCTTGGTAACTGTCTCTCCTTGTTCTCTCGGAGTACTTTAATGGAAGCATTTGGAAATACTGCATTTTATGCATTCTTATTTCTCGGTTCTGTCCCATCAGATTTCTCTGACTGATTTTCTGGAGGTGTTTACGTAGTTGCATCCTTTGCTTCCAGAGCCCAGCGATACTGCAGGCATGGTATACCATTCGTTGTAATCTCATTGCGCTTCCGATCCAAGGAAGGTTTGACAAATGTATTTACACATGTTTGTTTATGCATGAAAACATGGTATCACTATTGTCATTCATCTGAACCCAACCATCAGCAGCATCTCAAAATGAATGTGGTCCAGTTCCTCTGGAACACCTCTATTTCGTTTCTGAATGTCAGTTCACCTTCACCACTTTCCCATTTCCTCAATTCTCCCCACTAATTTTTTTTTTCTTCTTGAATTCCTCCAGCAGACCTTCCTCTGACATAACTTCTATTTCTTCAACAGATACATCTGAAACATCACCTTCCTATTCTTCATTATGGTCAAATTCATCCACGATATCAAATTCTCATGACGTCATGGATTCGACACCGTTCCTCACGAGAGTCTTCTAACCAAACTGTGTACCTACGGAGTATCGCCTCAGTTGTGTGACTGGATTCACGATTTCCTGTCAGAAAGGTCACAGTTTGTAGTAATACACGGAAAGTCATCAAGTAAAACAGAAGTAATATCTGGCGTTCCCCAGGAAGTGTTATAGGCCCTCTATTGTTCCTGATCTATATTAATGACATAGGAGACAACCCGAGTAGCCGTCTTAGATTCTTTACAGATTATGCTGTCATTTACCGCCTTGTAAAGTCATCAGATGATCAAAACGACTTGCAAAATGATTTAGGTAAAATATCTGTATGGTGCGAAAAATGGCAATTGACCCCGAATAAAGAAAATTGTGAAGTTATTCACATGAGTACTAAAGAAATCAGCCAAATTTTGATTACGCGATAAGTCACACAAATCTGAGGGCTGTAAATTCAAATAAATACTTAGGGATTACAATTACAAATAACCTAAATTGGAAGGATCACGTAGATAATAATATGAGCGAAGCAAACCAAAGACTGCGATTTATTGGCAGAACACTTAGAAGGTGCAACAGATCTACCAAAGAGTCTGCTTGCACTACGCTTGTCCGCCCTATTCTGGAGTATTGCTGTGCGGTGTGGGATCCGCATCAGGTGGGACTGACGGATGACATCAAAAAAGTACAAAGAAGGGCAGCTAGTTTAGTATTATCGCGAAATAGTGGAGATAGTGTCGCAGACATGAAACGTGAATTGGAGTGGCAAGCATTAAAACGAAGGCGATTTTCGTTGCAACGGGATCCTCTCATGAAATTTCAATCACCAGTTTTCTCCTCCGATTGCGAAAACATTCTGTTGGTACCCCCCTACATTGGGAGAAATCATCATCACGATAAAATAAGAGAAATCAGGGCTCGCACAGAAAAATTTAAGTGCTCGTTTTTCTCGCGTGCCGTTCGGGAGTGGAACGGTAGAGAGACAGCATGAAGGTGGTTCACTGAACCCTCTGCCCAGGCCCTTTATTGTGAATAGCAGAGTAATCACTTAGATGTAGATGAACATGGTAAGATCCTCTGCCTTGTTGTTGATCACTTTTTTGGGTGAAATCATGTTCCTCGTCGTCATTTCTTTCACTTCCGCTTTCTTCTACTTCTGCAAGAACTACATTTTCCTGTATTTCTTCATGACATCCACTTTCTTGGACTACCTCACAGTTCGCTTCATGTGCCACGCTATCACTTTCCCTGTCCGTACCGACACTTTCACTGTAACTATTCATCTCGTCTCATCCCAGGAATCTCTGCTATTGCTTCCATTTTCACCATCCGATTCCATTTTAACACGCTTATAAAATACGGCTACTTCAGAAGCTAGAGAGCTTTCCAAATTCGAACAACTACACCAGTGAAAAGCAATCTAGAACCCTTTAAGCCGAAGCTTTTGTAGGTCCTATACGTCTGGGTTTTCTGAGGTTTTGCCTGTGAACTAATCACGACGACCTGCAGAATGCGAGATGCTGCAAGAGGTTTCAGCAACACACGCTACATGTTTGGTTGGTTTAAAGGAGGCGAGGGGGGGAAGGAACCAAATTGCGAGTTCATAGGTCCCTTGTTCCCGGTAAAATAATTGCACAAGGGAAAGAAGGAAAGAAAGGAGACGTACAGAACAATAACAGGAGAATGGAAGAACCAGAAGAACGATGACCGTGGCTGGCCGACAACGAGGATAAAAAGAAAAAGCCAGCCACTCTGCGACACATTAAAACATCCAGCCTAAAAGCATTAGAGTGGAGAACACAAAGGGACGAAGGACATGCGCGAAAACTTATATAGAATGATAAAACCCACTGTCACGTATAAAACGTAAAACTAAATTAGCCGATGAAATGTCAGCTAAAATTACTGGCAACGAGTCCGGTAACTGAAGTGTCCGTCGCAGGGCAGCCAATGAAGGACAGCTCACCAAGATATGGGCCACTGTCAACCGGGCGCCGCACCGAGACTGAGGTGGGTCATCACGGCGCAGGAGGTAGCTGTGTGTCACCCAAGCGTGTACAATGCGGAGCCGACAGAGAACCGGAGTCTCTCCGAGAGGCCCGCGTGGAGGTCTCTCACACATTCGTAGTCTCCTTAATGGCACGCAGTTTGTTGTGCGTACTGAGGTTATGCCATTCCGTCTCCAAAGCCGCAAAACCTTGCGGCGTAGTACTGAACGCAGGACAGTTGCACAGACGCCGATCTCCATAAGCGGTTTCAGCGTGGCCTGTCGGCAAGTTCGTTGCCTGGGATTCCGACGTGACCTGGGGTCCAGACAAACACTAATGAACGACTGGACCGTTCCAGGGCATAGGTGGACTCCTGGATGGTCGGCACCAAAGGATGACAAGGGTAGCACTGATCGGTAGCTCCTAGGCTGCTAAAGGAGTCAGTAAACAGAAGAAACGACTCCCCAGGGCATAAACAGATGTGCTCTTGCAGGAGATATAGCCACCAGCTCGGCAGTGAAAACACTGCAGCCATTGGGCAAGGAATGCTGTTCAATATGTCCTTCATGGACGTACGCGAAGCCGGCGTGATTATCAGCCATCGAGCCGTCGGTGTAAATGACTTCATGGCCTTGGTACATGGAAGTGGCAGCAGAGAGCCGTGGGGTTAAGAGTCATTAGGGCCATGTGAAGGTCCAGGTGTACGTGACTGGACCTGAAGTATAGGTGGTAAAGGCAAGGGCTCCAGCTCGGAAAGAAGGGATCGGACACGAACTGCAATTGTAAGCCCTGACCTGGGCCGCTAATGCGCGAGATGAACCACCGTGGCTGGGAGAAGTAGACGGTAATTCGGATGCGCAGGAGTACTACGAACGTGTGCAACGTAACTGGCCAGCAGTTGAGCACGCCTAACCTGCAATGGAGGGCCTCCGGTCTCAAAAAGGACGCTGGTTACCGGACTCTTCCTAAAAGCTCCTGTCGCTAAGCGAACGCCACAGTGGTGCACTGGGTCGAGTAAACGCAACACCGAGGGCGCCGCCGAACCATAAACCACACTCCCATAGTCAAGGTGGGATTGAACAAGGACTCTATAGAGCTGCAGCAGCGTAGAGCGATCTGCACCCCAGTTGGTGTTGCTCAGGCAGCGGAGGGCATTGAGGTACTGCCAGCACTTCCGCTTAAGCTGACGAAGGTGAGGAAGCCAAGTCAACTGGGCGTCGAAAACCAGTCCTAAGAATCGGTATGTCTCCACTACAGTGAGCGGATCGTCATTAAGGTGAAGTTCTGGTTTCGGATGAACGGTACGACGCCGACAGAAGTGCATAACACACGACTTTGCGGCGAAACCGTGGGCTAGAGCCCATGACTGCGCTTTGTGGATGGCTCCCTGTAGGCGCCGCTCAGCAACACCAGTACTGGTGGAGCAGTACGAAACGCAAAAGTCGTCTGCATACAGAGGTGAGACGGACGGTCCTACAGCTGCTGCTAGATCATTAATGGCCACTAAAAATAGAGATACACTCAATACAGAGCCCTGCGGGACCCCATTCTCCTGGATAAGGGGAACTATGGGAGGCACCAACTTTGGCACAGAAAATACGAAGCGACAGGAAATTTTGGATAAAAATCGGGAGCGGGCATTGGAGACTCCATTCGTATAATGTGGCAGGGATATGATGTCACCAGATCGTACATACACTTTTCGTAAATCAAAAGAGACGGCAACAAGGTGTTGGCGTCTGGAAAAGACTGTTCAGATGGCAGACTCAAGGGACACAACATTATCAGAGGTGAGCGACCCTGGCGGAAGCCGCCCTGACATGGAACCAGTAGGCTACGTGACTCCAGGACCCAATCCAACTGCCAACACACCACATGTTCCAGCAGCTTACAAACAACGTTTGTGAGACTGATGGGCCGATAGCTATCCACATCAAACGTGTTTTTACCAGGTTTGAGCCCGCAATGATAGTGCTCTCCCGCCACTGCGATGGAAAGACGCCATCGCACCAGATCCGGTTGAAGATGACGAGGAGATGTCGCCTGTAGTCAGATGAGAGATGTTTAATCATCTGACTGTGGATCCGATCGCCCAGGAGCCATGTCAGGACAATGTGCAAGGGCATTGAGGAGCTCCCACTCTGTAAATGGGGCGTTATAGGATTCACTGCGCCGTGTACTGTACTAGAGGACTTTCCCTTTCATCCGCCGTTTGAGAGGGCGAAAGGCTCGGGGGTGATCCTCCGACGCACAGGCTCGGGCATAGCGCTCAGGAAAGTGCTCTGCAATTGCATTTGCGTCGGTAGATAACACGCCATTTATGTCAACACCGGGAACACTTGTTGAACAGATGCCGTAGCCCAGCCAGGCGGTGGAAAAAACCGCCAAATTTCCACTGGAGGATGACGTCATCGTGAGACTGGGAAGGCATGGAGCATTCAATGAGGCAGTTTACGCCTCAGGGTCACCTGCTGCCACCGACTTATTTCCTGAGCAGTCTATATCCATTGTCTCTGAGGGTCTGGCGAGATCTAGGTCCTCAGCAGACGCCAGAATCTCAACCTCATCCACAGACGCAGAGCAGAGCCGAGGAAGACTTACGCTTCCCGACGGTTGGGGTGGGGGTGGGGGGGGGGGGGGGTGGGGGGGGGGTGTTGCTCCCGAAGTAGGTGGTGCAGAAGCAACAGGGAGGTATCCCCCCCCCACCACCACCACCACCATCAAGGGGACAGGTGTAGTCTTGTGGCTCTGAGAGGTGACTGGGGTTGGTGGAGCTGATAGGGCTAGAACTGTTGTAGCGCCAGTGTAAGACGATGTCATACATACAGGACGCAGGCGTTCAAATTTCCTCTTAGCCTCAGTGTAGATCAGTCGCTCCAGGGTCTTGTAACCATGATTTTCCTTTATTTCTGGAGAATCCTGCAGTAAGGCTAACAAGTGAATGGTGCTCTCCGCAGCTGACACAGATAGGAGGCGGGGCACTTGAGTATTGGGATGTGATGGGCGTCCGCAGTCTCGACACGTGACGCTGGAAGTACAGTGGGAAGACATTTGGCCGAACTTCCGGCATTTAAAGCACCGCATTGAGGAAGGCACATAGGGCTTTACATTCCACAGCTTGTGAGTCGCGAGTGAAGTCCGTGACTGGGCACAGGATGTTCTTTTGTTCAAGACTGACCCAGATGTCATTTTGGACAAGCCCTCCACCTCCCCAAACATGTCCTCTAAATGCTCAACAAAAAACTGAGGGTTCCCCATCAGCTCTGCAACACAGAAGGTACTGGGGCGAATAAGACCCACTGCCATCCTTAGGCTGACGTTCCTCCCATGTCGTGGCCAGGGAGGGGAACGATTTGAATACGTACTTCCGTGAGTTACATTGAGCCTGTGAACGCTTAGATACTGCTGGTGATTGATCACCAGTAAGACAAGATGTACTACGCTTCATCGCGTGTCATCCGCCCTGATACCACCCACTCCGACCTGGGGCCCACCCCACGGGCGCCGCGCAGCCGCAGCAAAGGCCACCTGTCAGGATGGCCATTGCCCGGAGTCCCGATGCCCCAGGGTGACGGCCATCTACTCCTCGGCATACATGGGGTGTTAACGACGCAGACATCAGCAGAGCGATCCCTGTGTGGTCAGGGGCCAACGGACTTGCTACTGTGCTGGGTATCAGGTGCAACCAAGCAAACAAGTCCATTATCATCGTCAGCATAGAAAACGATACTGCACAGTTGGTGGAAAAATACGCACCCAGGAAGGTGACCTCGCCCAACAGTTGGATAATGAGCAAAAGTGCAGATCCATGTCGACGAAGGATGCTATAGGTTTCAGCACATGATGGACACGATGCACCATGTAAGGCGCCCTTCCCCAATTGGCTCGGTCTTCGGGAAAATTTTGAAAAGTGGAGATAAAACCCTACAGGGGACCATCACATGAAAGCCGAAACGTTTGACACTCCTTTACTCCTTTTAGTTGCCTCTTACGACAGGCAGGAATACCTCGGGCTATTCTAATCCCCGGGCCCGCAGGCGGGCGGGGCGGGGGGGACACGACACGCTACATGGCCGCTACATGCTTTGACTGAGTAATTAACCTCAAGGAATAAATACCTTCCATTTTGACAAAATAGTTCCATGGTATCAGTTGAACACAAATCAAAAGCGAAGATTTTAATTAATGATCAGATTCGTCGTATTATGGAGCCCACATTGTACAAGGGTGTTGTTAGCGGGGCAGTGGAGGTCACTTCTACTCCCCCCCCCCCCCTCCTTCTCCTCCAATCACCCCTTGAAAAACTGGACAACTAAACACAGCAGACGCATCAATTCAGGTTCAGTCTGAAGTAAGCTAATGCACGTGATAAATAACAAGTGTACCTACAACCATTTGTCGTGGAATCTAAAAACTATTTGTTATTCGTTGCGAAAGTATATCATCTCTCTTAAGCAGCACTGCGCTCCATTTTATCATTTTTATGTATTCCTTCGCCTAGCGGAGTCACACAATCTGCATACCTTTCCACTAGTTCCAGTTTCCTTTGCATTTCCAATAAAAATATACAATTGTAGAAGTGAATATTATAACCTGGATTTTATGCAAAATTTGCCGAGTTTTTAAATATTCTAAATGTATGCATTAGAAGTACTCTTTACTGTTCTCATCTTTATGAGATCACTGGTGCTGTAGTATGCGGTATACAATTGTATGTTTTGGGGAATAGGTATTGCATATATATTTACTAAAATTTACTAGTGATGTCATATTTTCCTTTTTGGGTCTCGGGAGTGATAATTTCACTGTGAATGGGCAAGTGTTATTTTGTTTATAATGTAAACTAAGTATTCCTTTTGACGAAATGTTCCAAGTAGTACAACACTATGAAGCACGAACAAAATATAGCCAGAAAATCTGCTTTACGTCAACAATTTATAAGTACAGGTTCACGCGACTCATCCGCCAAGGAATTATATTCAGCATTTGTAAGTGCAAACACTCATCTGTAGAACACAAATTATATTTATCTTAATATTGTCTTGGAAAAATATACTAATAAAATAATGTCGGACCAATCTACCCTTCGTAAAACGTGTTTGCCCGAGTGTTTCATTTCCGGGAATCGTTAAAACGTGAAAACTTTTGGATTTTAATAGACGAGACCACAGACGTTGCAGATCAGTGTGTATGTAGTGCAGTAGCCGGTATGAAAGGGTAAAATCATCCAACAACTGCAAAAATTCAATGGACTACACAGCGAAGCAGAAATGGTGAGCTATCCGGAAGTTTACCGTCTCGTTGCGAATATCAAGAAAATTTAAATTAAAGCAACCGCTAGAGTTTCAGTTATCAGAGAACTGGCTCCAAAGTTAGCAATCCATCCTCAGCCTGGTTTAACACGATGGGGTCCGAGGTTGGAGGCCGTATGGTGTTCTGCTGAACATTTCAATGATATGAAAAAAGAGCAGTACGCAGTTTAGTCTGGAGGACGCAGCTTCTACACATATAGTTCGAAAATGTTTCAATTCAAGTGATAAACAAAACTGCAGTACATAAATTGCAGTAAAAGAAACTGCAGGCTGGGAATAACTCACTGCAACGATAATTGTTACTAGTGAATCGGGTGTTGCAGACACTGTCCGTGGAAACACAAGGAGATGCAAAAATTACTTTTGATTCGCTGAATGCATTTCTTGGTAAAAACACAAGCTATAAAACGGTTTGTGATATTGCGAAACACATGGCCGGGGAAATGTGCGAAGTGAAAGAGGAACTCAGTTAAAAAAAAAAAAAAAAAAAAGCGATTTGGAGTTTCACTCGCGTACAGGTGAGATCTCGTGACGTAGATGTCGTTTTTACTTCACAAAACTCCCTTTAGTGACAGACGAATAACGTTTCACTGCAGAAAACATCAGGACGATATTTCTCGTCTATTGCAACGGCTGCATTGGACAATACGGTGCATTTCTAACATTTTTTTATTTCATTTCTCTAAGTTTTAGATTAAGAAGTGTACTACTTTTCTACAGTAACTGTTTAAAAATAATTAAATTATAATGAACTGATGACAATATTTGTTAATCGTAACATTTGTTGACTGGATCATTTTTATTTTGCATATCGTCTATGCATATTTTACCAATTTTTAGTGCATACATTGACATTTGTTTTTGCATAGAAATTCCGGGTTTGAGTATAACACTGAATTACATTATCACAATATTATTTTGTCTTTCTTGACTTTCCACAGTAACGGTGTCGACTTATTTTGTATGTATTTACTCGGCTTCTAATTCATTTCAATCATGCTCTCCTAACAGCTCCCCAATACTATCGGCAACAATCTTTGAAATAAAGGGTGAGATAGGATGCACATTTTATTTTTCGCAGAGAGAGAGAGAGAGAGAGAGAGAGAGAGAGAGAGAGACATCGATTATACTACACTGACTCATCGAGTGCTCCGGCACAGATTAGAAGGTATTGTGTCTTTTCCATTTACAAATACGATTATAAATTACGGCAAATATATCTGTGTTTTAAATACTTGTGTATGACACCTCGGAATAGGGTCCAGAATGTATTAATTCAGCTACAAGTAGGACGCTAAATAGCATAACTTCCGGCCGAGCCAGAATTGCAGAAGAATATTTGTGTTTTAAATACTATTAATAAAAAGTTTTAAAACTCTTAACTATCTAGCCCTCCGTACGTACGTCGATCGTACATGTATGCAGATTGCGTTCAGTGGTTGCCTGGGAAAGAGACCGGGGCACGTGGGCCCGCGCCCTGCCCGCCCCGAGATATGCGCTGCCGCGTTCCTCGCGTGCACAGCGAGCGTGCGACGACAGGCCGGCATGCGGCACGCACACCACCAGTGTCACCACATCCCGACGTCCACCACTATCGGGGCCTCAATTCCTTACAGCTCTCATTGGAAACCACAGGTCGTCAATGAGCGCATAATGCTGGAAAAAGCATCCGACTGTCACGTCGTCCCACATTAAACAACAAAAAATTTAATAGCTGTAAGTTGCGAAATCTTTGATAAAATGTTCTAGAATGGTATGATCAAAGTCGTGAGATAGTGCCTGGAATTACAAAGAGCGTTTCCTTTAGCTCAACGAAATAAAGCAAGCTGCTACGACATTGAATCTTTAACGGTGAGCCCCATTTCATTAGCTGGCCACGGCACCCCAATATTCACAGGCAGAGAAAGGGCCCCAAAAATGCACTAGTTCATTCCAGTTAGTTCCTACGTCCAAGAACTCCCTGGCTCACAAAATTCTGTAATTCTTGCCAGCTGTTGCAGGCTACGCTCTTGATGTAATCGCGGACGACTACCGCATTGCTTGCAATGCGCGGTAGTGTCTCATATCCAAACAGTTCCAATACACGGTTATCACTATGAATCGATAAATTTTAAACGATATATACATGTTATTTCATATGCTACATTCCTGTAAACAACATTTAAATGCTGTCAATATCCAGCTGCTTTTAAGCGCCAGTCCCGAGAACACTGCTTCTCCGATATTAGGTATGAGTAAGACCAATGTTCAGTAAATCGATGGGCACATAACCTGGGCCTTAAACAGAAGCCTAAGACGTCAGTGGCGTTCCTTATATCACACCGAAAGCTGAGCAAGAGTATTTTTGTGAAATAGTTTCTCTTACACGCCCTGACGATATACAATAAGCTATAAAAAAACAAGATGCTCGTGTAATCCTTGATAATCATTTAAAACAGCAAACTCTAGCAGCATGCAGGAAATCAATCTCTCTCTCTCCCTCGCTCGCTTATACGCAACTTGAAAATTTAGAAAATCACTTCCTCCACCGAAAAACATATTGAGTCACGGCTGTAATCTCGAAGTCATTACTACTGTAATGCAGTTCAAAACGCCAAAAACAAGGGAAACTCCAGACGACACAGGCTAATCCACATTTATATGTGGTTTTCCAGCTGTAGGACAAGAGGATCCCTGCACCCGCATTCGCTCATCCGCCCTCTTTTCAAAACGAGAGAGAGAGAGAGTGTGTGTGTGTGTGTGTGTGTGTGTGTGTGTGTGAGAGAGTGAGTGTGTGTGTGTGTGTGTGTGTGTGTGTGTGTGTGTGTGTGTTTCCTTATGGTGGAGGCCTCGACCGTCATAGTTTGTGAGTTATCACGATCAAGTTATTTTTCATATGTAAACCTCAATTAATTAGGAAATAATCAACATACACCCGCTTCAAAAGCACTCGATGAAAGATCTACCAGTATGATGAATGCTTTCCTGACTGGAAGAACACGTCAGGAAAATAAGATGAGTCAGTGTCTCATTTCTTCGGTCCAAAATCTGCTTCCGTGATGTAGAACAAACGAGATCAAGAGCATATCCTTTTTTAATAAAATCTCGGCGACTAAAATAGGCAGGTTCACGCATGAGAACTGACCATTACGCCCACATTACAATTATACCATTGTCAACACTTGGTGCTAGTGTGGTGAATGTTTTAGCTAGCGTAAGAACACAAAATAGTAGTAGGCTATGTACACAGTAAGATGATGTAATAGCGCCTCAACGAAGAGAAGAGAGAGATTGGATGTTTCAAATGCTTTACAGCAACGAATACGTAATACTGAAAAGTAGTCACAAGAAAAAACGTGTACAAAAGATAGTGAAGATGTAGACTGACTTGTTTGTGATCAAAGATTCGATGAAAATACCACGAAATGCTGCCGTGCAATTCTGTATGAAAGAAAAACAAAAGTTAAGTTAGGAACTTTTGAGCTGCCAATGGCAAACGAACATTCGAGACAATCCCAATAGGCTACGCTGCCTTACAAACATATTACCTAGTTTACTGTATCAATCACACAACCGCAAGTTGCAGTTTACGAAAAAGTCAGTATATTTTAGAACTATCTAAAAAACCTTGGACATTAAACTAATGCACACGTAATCTCAAATAATCATTTCCACTTAGCACTCTAGCCGTGTAGTTAAGTTAAAACGCAACGAGCTCCACAGTCAAGAAGTACACGGCAGTTTGTTCTTGTGAACATACACTGAAGGTTTGACGGAAATTACACGATTTGAATTTTATGCATGGGCGATACTTCACCAACAGCGTTCTGTTGCTCAAAAACCCGTGGACAGTGAAGAGAATTCGTCCCTTCTTCCGCTAGTTTCGACTATGAATCTTCTTTTCCGTTTACCTTGATCTTCAAATTCATTCTTCAATTGCCAATAATACTATTTACTGGTCTTTACTGAACACCTGTGCTCATCTTCTTCCAATTCCACTTTAACCTTCTATACTGAAGGGCCAAAAATAATGGTATGGCGATGCGTATTCAAATACGGATATATGAAAACAGAAAGAATACGGTGCTGCGGTCGGCAACGTCTATGTAAGACATGTGTCTGGCGTAGTTAGGTCGGACACTGCTATAATGGCAGATTAACAATATCTAATTGAGTTGAACGTGGTGTTATAGTCGGCGCACGACCGATGGGACACAGCATCTCCAAGGTAGCGATAAAGTGGGGATTTTCCCGTACGACCATTTCATGTGTGTACCATGAATATCAGGAATCCGGTAAAACATCAAATCTCCGACACCGCTGCGGATGGAAAAAGATCCTGCAAGAAAGGGACCGACGACGACTGAAGAGAATCGTTCAACGAGACAGAAGTGCAACTCTTCCACAAATTGCTGCAGATTTCAATGCTGGGCCGTCAACAAGAGCGAGCGTGCGAACCATTCAACGAAACATCATCTACATGGGCTTTCGGAGCCAAAGGCCCACTCGTGTACCCTTGATGACTGCACGAACAAAGTTGTACGCCTCGCCCGGGCCCGTCAACACCGGCATTGGACTGTTGATGACTGGAAACATGTTGCCTGGTCGGCCGAGTCTCGTTTCATGTTGTATCGAGCGGAAGGGTACAGGTATGGAGACAACCTCGTGAGTCCATGGAACCTGAATGTCAGCAGGGGACTGTTCAAGCTGGTGGTGGCTCTGTAATGGTGTGGGGCGTGTGTATTTGGAGTGATACGAGACCCCTGACACATCTAGATACGACTGACACGTGACACGTAAGTAATCATCTTGTCTGATCACCTGCATCCATTCATGTCCAGTGTGCAGTGTGCATCCCGACGGACTAGGGCAATTCCAGAAGGACAATGCGAGACCCCACACGCCCAGAATTGCAACGGAGTGGCTCCAGGAATACTCTTCTGAGTTTAAACACTTCCCATGGCCACCAAACTCCCCATGCATGAACACTATTGAGCGTTATCTGCGATGCGTTGCAACGTACTGTTCAGAATAGATCTCCAACCCCTCGTACTCTTACGAATTTATGGACAGCCCTGCAAGATTCACGCCATCAATTCACTCCAGCACTACTTCAGACAGTAGTCGAGTCCACGCCATGTCGTGTTGCACCACTTCTGAGCGCTCGCGGGGTTCTACTCGATAATAGGCAGGTGTACCAGTTTCTTTGGCTCTTCAGTGTATACACTATGTAGAAGATACTTAAGTGGAAAATATTGTACAAACAACCAAAATTTCTGTGATAGTTGTTCGCTGCAATACATTTCCTTCACTACCTTAGCATTTCTCCGTAGGTTGTTATAGTTTTTATATCATTCTCCAACATCACACTTCAAAACACGTTAAACATTGGTTGTCGATTTCACTTAGGGCCCCGGATTCTGGTCCATACAGTCCCATACTCCAAATGAAACATTAACTTTTCTCCTTCATTTTGAAAATAAACTTATTAGTCGGCAAAATTTTCTTTTCTGTGAATGTCTGGCGAAGGAAATTTGACAAAGTATTTCAATGGTACAATAGGTGTCTCATGTTACGAGGCTTACAAGATATTTAAACTCATAAATAAAAGTTGGTTCTACTCTAATATGAAAGCGCATATTATTGCGAGGTATTATCAGACATTAGTCTTTTTCAATAATAACTTCCATGCCATATTATCTCTCTGTATCAGCTAGTCTATAACATCCGCTGTCTCATCTGCAGTATTCGTCTGACTTCTTGTTCAGCCTCCTACCTTAAAATTTCCAAATTATGCGTACGCCTCTTTCACCGAGTATTGTATATAATGAATAAACTTGGAGGCATGAAGTAACCTTGTCTCCGTCTCCTCCAATTAGAATACTATTGGTGTCTTCAACGACCCTCAGAAATAATTTTTCGTTTTAATCGACGAATGGGCAGCAAATTAGTCTTTGATCTCTCCAGTCTGCTTTTGTAATCTCCTGGGATGTGACTCAACTGCCAATGGCAAAGGCTATTTGCCCATCTAACACAAACACAACTCCGTATTTGTCTATAAAATCCTTTTCTGTATCACTTCGGCTCACCAATGGCGCGGCTTGTGCCTTTTCCGCCCTAAATCCGAACCGATATCGTCAAACGTTTAGAAACCGTGCGTGCAATAATCTTACTATTTATGAAATAAGACAAATACTACGTAATTACCGCCCCTCTTTGTCGTCATGATCTTTGCTAGTACACTCATTGTTACACCTAACAAATAATTTGATTATTTTCTCACTTTCACAGACTTTATTGTTAAGTGTAGTCGATGCGTGTAATCTACTATGTTGTGGTTCACTCAACGCCTCAGGTGGTGTATCATCAGCATCAATCATCATCATCAGCTTTTGTCTTTCGCAATTTCTTAACAGTTCGTACCATTTCTGAATGTTTTAGTTTGTCAGTTATCACTTCTTTTCTCTCCCGCTTCTAATAAATTTCCATGAGACCAGTGCTTATGACTGTACGGAAACCGAATATATATCTCGCAGAATTTTAATATTTCTTTTTCGTAAGTGACTAAGTCGTTCACTGCATGTCACCTATCTACCACAAGAATGTAACACTAAAGTTGTTAGGGCCCGCTTATTCTTCCTTCTGTTTGCTTCAGAACCTCCTATGCCACATCTTTCCGGTGTAGCCTCTGTAGCCTCAGGCGACTGTCTGTATGTTCGCCCGAAATTCTTTCGTCGGTACCGCACACGGTTGAGCGATTACGATTTTTATGGAACGACTTCTGAGGAGCGGTCGAGAGCGTGAAGCGAAACTGGAGTCCGACTGGCCAAGTAACGGCTTTGATACATCTCCGACTACCCTACTGCGCCGGTTTTGGGTCAGAAACGTCCTGAAAGGGGGGCGGCGAAAGCCACGAACTTTGTAGCCGCGACTTCGTCGCCAACTTGTCTGCTTTCAAGCCAGTTATTCAGCAGCAACCGACCGCGGTCCTCCCAAGAAGCAAGCACAGCTCTCTATCACTAAGGATGTTCCAATGACAAAAATGCGTAAGTGTTCAACACTAGCGTTATTTTACTAAGCTGTAAAGGCTATAAATCTACTGAGAAAGCAGTTAAAATGTCGAAAGTAAGTTCACAAACTAAAAAGTTAGCTCTGCTTGGTCGCAATATTCTGGAGGTGTTTTAATTACAGGTAACCTGAATCTGTCAAACTGAGCATGAGCATCTAGAATATCAAGTATAACAGTATTCTCAACAATCATCATATGATAATTAACCTCATCTTCGAAAACGATAATTCTATCATCAACTAGACTAAACCTTTTGCCTACTTGACACGACGAACCGACATCAGATCTTGACCACCCTGCAAAATAAGGAATTTTAATCACATGGAAATTTTCAAGGACCACCTTGAACTATGCGCTACATTATCAGAGGCAGTATTCTGCCAATCTGGACGAAGTGTGGAAAGGGATTCAGAACTGATGCATCGCTAAGTTTACGATTTCGTCCCGCAGATGCAACAGTGAACTGCACCTATTATCCAGGTTCATGTTACACCTATTAAGGCAAAGGTAACTGACTTAATTGGCTTGTGAGTAAAAGTGCATTTCAGAAACCAACCGTATAGGCCTGCTATACCTAGAACTCGTCTAACGGGGGTTTATTGTTGAGCAGTGAGGGCGCTGATATTTGTTGATATAGAAATGGGAAGCCTTTTCAGAACAGCTGACTGCGAGAAAATGCAGTTTCAAAAAATTGTTGAAATTCTCTGTAATGTCATCGTACATGCCATATATTAATGTAAGTATATATTAAAATCACTTGTATCAATGTATAACGAACCAACAAATGCTTTAGCTGAACACTAAGGAGAACCCAATTTTCAGACTTAATTGTATAAAAAGCAGTCAAATGGAAACGAGACATATGGAAAAAATTAAGTAAACCTTTCATTAGTTCAAAAGTAATTGCCATAACTTAACACATTTACTCTACTGTGAGACAAGACGATCCATGCCTTCATGGAAAAAATGTTTGCAACTGCCTACTGAACTACGATTGTACCCAGACGTGCACCTCTTCGTCCGAAGCAAATTTATGGCCACAAAGGCCGTTCTTTCATATGTCCAAAAGCACGGAAATCACACGGGGAGAGATGTGAAGGAGCTTACGGGCTTCCTAGCATAGCTTCTGCAGCCTCTTTCAACGACTTCTTCTTGTAACTCAAATTGCAGCCAGATTCTGTAAAGTTGTTATTGTGATATCTGCGACTTGTCACTCACTGTGACTTGTAACAGATAACGCGATTTCTTGCTCACATCTAGCTTGAGTTTTGTGACGGACCATGAACTTCAGCCTATTCACCACACACGACTTCTTGCTGTAGGCATTTCCGCCACATGCAGTGAGAGCAGTTTAGCTGTTCATCACTGTGAATAGAACACAAAAATATCTTTATAGAGTTCACTCGCCTTTTCGTTCGCCCGGCGAGCTCGACAAATCGTACGGTCCTACTGCAAACCAGTGGCACCAGCCATACGTTAAGATTCACCAGAGTCTGCCCCTTTGTCACCTTTATCTGCTTCTCATGGTTCAGCATTCTGTCTTTGATCTGGCTGTGGTCCTGTCTGTCTAGCTAAGATTCAATACATGTACTCAATCCGTTTATAATTGTGTAACGGCAGTGAAGGCTGCCCTCGGCTTAATATTGTGTTTCGCTCAGATCTTCTTTCAGAGTATTTCTCTGTTACTCCCTACTTTCTTTCATATTAGTGTTGTGATATTCTCCAACATTTCCCAGTATCCAAACAAATGAGGGACCTCATGCAAGTGGGAACATTGGTGGTCTCTTACACGGTCAGATCTGGATAAGAAATAATATTTTAAATCTCGGTTGCCTGTTAATATTACCAGGCCTGCAAACTGGGTAAGTTCTTTTGTATTCTGGCCGCCTGGGATTGCACGAGTAGTAGGAGACGACTTTGTGAGCATTATGTATTTCACTCGAACTTTATTAACTTTTGATCATATATTCGCTGCTGCTTCTTCAAACCCTAGGATTCTTTGCTTTCCGTTCTGTTTCCCATACCAAGTGCTATACTACATGTATAGGCAGTTGCATTCTAGTTTAAAATAAAGTTGATATACATAACCATTTGCGCAACTTTCAGTGAATGTAGAGTTACAGCTATTTGAATGTTGAATGTTATAGATTGAACAAACCTCACCACGAGGGCACAAAAAAATCCACTGAAGCAATTTATTTATGAAAAAAATACATGAATGATTTCTAACAATCTAAATTAAATTTTCAAAAGCTCAGCTTAAGACTTCAATACAATTTTCAGTCATTTTCGAAACTTTTTTGTGTGTATCTCTTTCAAGTAAAGACCACATAGTCTACTGCCACGAGGACAGCACTATTCATAATGTGAACCATTTATTTCTCTCTTATGTTTGCTTTTTCTCTGTAGATGATGTGTTCCGTCTACCCACTCTAACAAAAACCTACCTGACTACAGCCGATCGACTTTTTTTGGCCAATGAATGTAACCAGCGCACCCATCTGTCAAAAAATGTCAGATATAGATTAAATATGCAATGTGCATACTGACAGAATGTGCTTAACTGAAGGAACATCTTCCAATAAAGGCAACTCGCTTTGCAGTAAAACTCCTCAAATAACCACTGGAACATTACTTAAAATTCGTCTCCACAAAGATTTCCACTGCACCACCAAAGTGAATTATGGAGACTTTTGAAATTATTTTGCTTGACAATAGCTTCATTGAAGAACAGAATTAATGGATTCTGTTACAAGTTATAAGTAATTTGCTGACAAGCTTCATCACCTGTATCAAAGTGCAAAACATACATACAACCAAGAGGATACCAGCCACTGCAATGTAATATTTGTCATACTTATGTACATGGAACACCAACACATGTGCTTGCTATGGGATAATGTCCTACTTGCTGAAGAATGGTTTCCAATTCAAGTACAATCTTTACAACTAAATGTTTTAAATCAGAGCACAGACTAGCTTCTATTCAAAGTGTAGATTTAGACAAGGAACAGCCATTTGATGAAGTTCATCAGTCAACACAAGGACACAAAATTTTTCACCTCCTAAATAAACATACTCAACAAAATATGCTGCCAAATGGTCTCCCACAAGAAAGAAAGTAATTCTAAAACTCACAATAATTTCATCAGAGGTAAGTCATCAAGCCTACACATGAGGATTCTGTATGCTGCTGACATTGATCTGTTACACAAAGCTTTAGTTTTTAAACTCTGATGGTGAAATCCCCCAAGTCCCTTCAATGTCCCTAAAGTTGTCACACTTTAAGCTATCTTTGATCTAATGCTGCAAAATTACTGTGGTGAGTACGGAAATCAAAGTAGCAAACTGTCAGCTTAAAGTAGGATGTTCAGAAAACAATCTATAGTTTTTATAACCTTCTCAAATGTCAGATTCATCTTGAACAATCATCCTCAAGAATCAACTTAAATATTGGACACTGACACAGCAATCTGCCATGTAAACTTATTTGAGCACACTGAGGTGCACCAACGAACTATCCGGTTGTAGGCAACGATTCATTGTAATGTGGTGATAGACTATCCTTAACCAATTTGATACTGGTTGTCATGAGACTAACAGCTGAACATTGTTCTAACGAGATCTACACATTACTGTAATGTTCTCTAAACTGTACCAACTAACAGTAACTTCACACCTAACACTGGAAGGAAAGTAGCTATGTACAAGAAGAGACTGAGATTGTACAGCAAAATTGGTCATACAGTGAAAGGCTCTATATCTCTAGCTCAGAGTTAATTTCCAGAAACTGTTTCCTTCAAATAACACAGGAATAAAGAGGATGAACTGAAAACCTGTGAGCCTCGTGTGAGCTATTTCTTGCACTGATTTCAAAGTATTTTAAGCAAGAAACAATTCCATTTACGGTAACATACTTCTATTAATTTATGTAATGTTGAGTAGAATTTTTAACCTGTATTACAGATATTGTTAATAAATTACACACATCTGCGACGTAAAAAATGTTTTAAATTTATTAAGTGATTTTTATAGTGTTTTCAATGCTGATTTCAGGAAAAATAGTGAAAAAATTCCATCACGTACAGTTATTTCACAAACTACTTGTCTGGTTTTAGCTTTCTACGATATTTCAGCACTCTAGTGAGTTTGAATTTTGATTTTTAGGATCTCCATAAACTGTTATTTAGCTGTTTTTATACTAGATATATGTAAAATAAAGAGTAATTAGGAGAAACCAGCAATATTTTCATGTCAGTGCCTGTCTGTCGGGCTGCCCCTTCCCCCGCCATCACCAAGCAGTGAGCTTCTGCTATTGTCCTTCAGTTCACAGTACCTCTTCACCCTGTACTGTTCACGTGTTGTTGTTACTAGTGCTTTAAACTGGCAACTTGTTTTCTTGTGTTGTGAAGTAGTTTTATGGACAATGGACAGTGGCTACCAGAGGATGTATAAGCTCAACAGATTGCTTCTGCTACATTTGTGGTAACCATGCCGTTAAAAGGCAACAAAGAAACATTTCCGATTTTGTTGAAAAAGTATATTTAGCCTATTTACTCAGTCAAGATAAACCTTGGCTCCCACACAAAGTTTGTTCAGTGTGTGTTGAAGAACTGAGGCAATGGTTTCAACGTAAAAAGCAGTCCTTACATTTTGGAATACCAATGGTTTGGAGGGAGCGCAAAAAACATAGTGATGACTGCTATTTTTGTTCTTCCAATGTACGAGGTTTCAATTTGAAAAACAAAGAGGATATTTCTTACCCTAACATTCAATCATCCATTTGCCCTGTTCCTCACGGACCGGAAGTACCAATACCCTCTCCTCCAGATTCTTTGGATGATGTAGATGATCACAAACCACTGGCTCAGCAAGATGACAATGAAGAAGACAGAGATTGCTACAATCCTGGCACAACTGATCCCATTCCATTCTCACAATCTGAACAGAACGATTTAGTTAGAGACCTACGCCTTTCAAAAAGAATCGGCAGAGGTTTTAGGATCTAGATTTAAAGATAAACATATGTTGGCTCCAGGTACATCCCTTCTTGGTATCGATTGATGGAAAAGGAGTTTGCATCTTTCTTCTCTCAAGAAGGTGACCTGGTGTTTTGCAGTGATGTTCCTGGACTTATAGCATGTTTCAAAATAGAATATGCTCCTGATGAGTGGAGACTTTTTATTGATTCTTCAAAAAGAAGCCTTAAAGCAGCATTTCTACAAAATGGCAATAAGTATGCTTCGATACCAGTTGGACAATCGGTTCACTTAAAAGAATTCTACGGAAACCTTGAACTGGTTTTAAGCAAACTCTGCTATTAAGACCCCAAATGGACACTACGTGGTGATTTAAAAGTGATTTCAATGCTGCTTGGTCAACAGAGTGGCTACACAAAGTTCCTTTGCTTTCTCTGTGAATGGGACACTAGAGACAGAAAGCAACACTACATAAAAAAAGATTGGCCCTTGAGAAAAACCTTAGAGGTAGGGGTTAAAAATGTTGAGAGGAAAAAGCCTTGAGGTTCCCAAAAAGGTGTTACTTCCATCACTTCACATTAAGTTGGGGCTGATGAAACAATTTGTTAAGGCATTGCCAAGAGAAGTGGAGAGTTCAGGTATCTTTGTGGACAGTTTCCTGGTTTATCAGAGGCAAAGCTAAAGGAAAGAATCTTTGTCGGACAAGACAATAGAAACTAATGACAGAACCCAACTTTGTGGACAAAATGGAAACAAAAGAAAAGGCAGCATGGACATTTTTTAAATTAGTTGTTACCAGTTTCCTAGGAAACAAAAGAGATCCCAACTACAAGACAATACGTCGCAGACATGCTCGAGCTTAAAGAGAAATGGAAGTGTACTGGAAATGTATTATTATTATTATTATAATTATTCATTCTTTCTTTACTTTCTCAGACGTTAAGTCTGGTTAAAAATGGAAAGTGACGCGGACCTTGATCAAGCGTCACTTCCTTTTAATTGTATGGTATGTGTTATATTGCATTTAGGAACTTTCGGGTAATTGAACATGTATCAATAATTACAGATTTCTGTAGTTGTATATGTAAGTTTGGATGTAGCTGTATTGCATTGATGTACTGGTGGATATTGTGTGGTATGACTCCTGTAGTTGATAGTATAATTGGTATAATGTCAACTTTATCCTGATGCCACATGTCCTTGACTTCCTCAGCCAGTTGGATGTATTTTTCAATTTTTTCTCCTGTTTTCTTTTGTATATTTGTTGTATTGGGTATGGATATTTCGATTAGTTGTGTTAATTTCTTCTTTTTATTGGTGAGTATGATGTCAGGTTTGTTATGTGGTGTTGTTTTATCTGTTATAATGGTTCTGTTCCAGTATAATTTGTATTCATCGTTCTCCAGAACATTTTGTGGTGCATACTTGTATGTGGGAACACGTTGTTTTATAAGTTTATGTTGTACGGCAAGCTGTTGATGTATTATTTTTGCTACATTGTCACGTCTTCTGGGGTATTCTGTATTTGCTAGTATTGTACATCCACTTGTGATGTGATCTACTGTTTCTATTTGTTGTTTGCAAAGTCTGCATTTATCTGTTGTGGTATTGGGATCTTTAATAATATGCTTGCTGTAATATCTGGTGTTTATTGTTTGATCCTGTATTGCAATCATGAATCCTTCCGTCTCACTGTATATATTGCCTTTTCTTAGCCATGTGTTGGATGCGTTTTCATCGATGTGTGGCTGTGTTAGATGATACGGGTGCTTGCCATGTAGTGTTTTCTTTTTCCAATTTACTTTCTTCGTGTCTGTTGATGTTATGTGATCTAAAGGGTTGTAGAAGTGGTTATGAAATTGCAGTGGTGTAGCCGATTTATTTATATGAGTGATTGCTTTGTGTATTTTGCTAGTTTCTGCTCGTTCTATAAAGAATTTTCTTAAATTGTCTACCTGTCCATAATGTAGGTTTTTTATGTCGATAAATCCCCTTCCTCCTTCCTTTCTGCTTAATGTGAATCTTTCTGTTGCTGAATGTATGTGATGTATTCTATATTTGTGGCATTGTGATCGTGTAAGTGTATTGAGTGCTTCTAGGTCTGTGTTACTCCAGTTCACTACTCCAAATGAGTAGGTCAATATTGGTATAGCATAAGTATTTATAGCTTTTGTCTTGTTTCTTGCTGTCAATTCTGTTTCCAGTATTTTTGTTAGTCTTTGTCTACATTTTTCTTTTAGTTCTTTAATATTTGTATTATCTAGTCCTATTTTTTGTCTGTATCCTCGATATTTATAGGCATCTGTTTTTTCCATCGCTTCTATGCAGTCGCTGTGGTTATCCAATATGTAATCTTCTTGTTTAGTGTGTTTTCCCTTGACTATGCTATTTTTCTTACATTTGTCTGTTCCAAAAGCCATATTTATATCATTGCTGAATACTTCTGTTATCTTTAGTAATTGGTTGAGTTGTTGATTTGTTGCTGCCAGTAGTTTTAGATCATCCATGTATAGCAGATGTGTGATTTTGTGTGGGTATGTTCCAGTAATATTGTATCCATAATTTGTATTATTTAGCATGTTGGATAGTGGGTTCAGAGCAAGGCAGAACCAGAAAGGACTTAAATGAGTCTCCTTGATATATTCCACACTTAATCTGTATTGGCTGTGATGTGATATTATTTGAATTTGTTTGGATATTTATTGTGGTTTTCCAATTTTTCATTACTATGTTTAGGAACTGTATTAATTTAGGATCTACATTGTATATTTCCAATATCTGTAGTAACCATGAGTGGGGTACACTATCAAAAGCTTTTTGGTAATCAATGTATGCATAGTGTAGTGACCTTTGTTTAGTTTTAGCTTGGTATGTCACCTCTGCATCTATTATCAGTTGCTCTTTACATCCTCGTGCTCCTTTGCAACAGCCTTTTTGTTCTTCATTTATAATTTTGTTCTGTGTTGTATGTGTCATTAATTTCTGTGTAATGAATGAAGTTAATATTTTGTATATTGTTGGTAGGCATGTTATGGGGCGATATTTAGCTGGGTTTGCTGTGTCTGCTTGATCTTTAGGTTTCAGATAAGTTATTCCATGTGTAAGTGTATCAGGGAATGTGTATGGGTCTGCAATGTAACTGTTAAATAATTTAGTTAGATGTGAATGTGTTGACGTGAATTTCTTTAGCCAGAAATTTGCTATTTTATCTTTTCCAGGGGCTTTCCTATTGTGGGTAGAATTAATTGCTTGGGTGACTTCATGTTGCAAAATTATCACTTCAGGCATTTGTGGTATCATCTTGTACGTATCTGTTTCTGCTTGTATCCACCGTGCATGCCTGTTATGTTGTACCGGGTTTGACCATATGTTGCTCCAGAAGTGTTCCATGTCTGTTATGTTTGGTGGATTGTCTATTTTAATGTGTGTGTTATCTATTGTCTGGTAAAATTTCTTTTGGTTTGTGTTGAATGTTTGGTTTTGTTTCCTTCTATTTTCACTTTTTTTGTATCTTCTAAGTCGTTTGGCCAATGCTTGTAATTTCTGCGTCTTTTCATCTAATTGCTCTATCACTTCTTGTTGTGAGATTTTACCTAACCTTTTTCGTTTTTTTTTTCTGTCATTTCATTTCTTATAAATTGTGTTAGCTGTCTGATGTCTTTTCCCAGTCTCTCTATTCTGATCTGTAGCCTGTGTTGCCATGCTGGTTTTGTGGGTTTCTTCCGTGTGTTGGTTGGTTCTGATCTCTGCCTAGTGTGTATATTTAGTGTAGTGAGTGCTCCTATATAAACCAGTAGTTGTAACTCTTCCATAGTTGTGTTTTCATTTAGTTTGTTGTGTATGATTGTGTTGATAGTTTTTGTTGTTGTTTCGACTTGTGGGTTATTTGGCGGTCTATGCAAGAATGGTCTAATGTCTGTATTTGTGTCTTTGTATTCTATATATGTCAGCTGAAATTTTTCTTCTATATCTAACATGTGTGTCACTTCATGTTCTATTTGTGCTTGTTCTGGTGGCTGTCTTAAGATTTCGTTTTCCTCTGACTGTTTAATTGATGCGTGTTGTTCTTTGTTTGTTTGCTCTGGGATGTTTGAGTCCATTACTGTATTTTCTTCTTCTTCTGATTGCACATTATTTTGTTCCAGTATTTGTTGTACTTGTTGTTTGATGTTTTCTAATTCTGACTGGGGTATCCTGTTATTTTTGATTATTATACGGATCTGACCAGTTAGTCGTTCTGTTAAAAATTTTAATTCTGGGTATCTGGTAATAAATGTTGTGTATACTTGTGATCTGTATCCAGTTGTGTTGGTTCCTAGGTTTGTTGCTTGGTAATAACAGAACATGAGGTGTCGATTAACTTCATCTGACCATCTCATCCCCTGTCTTTGTTTTCCTTCTAGGGTGGTTGCAGGAAGCATATCCTGCAAAACACCTCTATTTGGATTTGAATCATTTTCCAGTTGGCTAGCAGTGTCGTTACCATTGTGGGCGGGCATAGGGTTCAAGCGTCGTCCCCGACCATGACGGTGCTTGTCCAAGGCTTCTTTAGTTCTGTCCTGAACCAACTAATCAGACTAAAAGGGGGGTTAGCCCTATTAGTGGTTTGTTCTTTTCGTCGCCTTTTACGACTGGCAGAACATACCGGAGGCCTATTCTTTTCCCGGGCCTCCACGGGAATTATTATTATTATTATTATTATTTAGAAACCAGAAAGAATAGAATTTTCAATATTTTCCTTGACACCTAACAAATTAAAAAAAAAAAAAAAAAAAAAAAAAAAAAAAAATTGTTTCTGTGTATCATAACGATTAAACCTTAACATGGCTGCAAATATTGATGATATTAACCCAACAAATACACATAAAAGTAGAAGTGTATGTAGATTCATGTCTACTTCTATATCTTCATATAACTCTGCAGGCAACTGTACAGTGTATGGGTGAGGGTACATCATATCAATATTATCTATTTTTTCCTATTCCACCCGCATATTGAGCGAGGGAAAAATGACTATCTACATGACTCTGTACATTCACTAATCTTGCTTATCTTCTTGTGATCCCAAAGTCAGAAGTATAATCGTGGGAGCATAACAGTCAGTCTTCTTCGAATGCATGTTCTCTATATTTATCCAACAGAATTTCATGAAAACTATGGTGTTTTTCTCCCAAGGATACCAGTGAAGTTTCTCAACCATTTCTGTTTCAATTTCTTGTGGGCTACATATATTTATTGCAATCCAGTGGTGCATCCCGGAATTCATTTGAAATCTACTATCATACCTAATCAATACAAACTCTGAACATTGCAACATCACTCCAAAATTACTCACACTAGTGCATGGGCATCCAAGGAAATTTATCCAAGATGAGAAAATTCTAAAATTGTCATTTTTTTATACAACTGACTTGGTGAGTTTAAACCTGTTGAGCTCCAACAACCAATTTCGACAGGAAGGATACAAAAAAACTATTTGTATCTCCAACTATTAATAATTATGCACATAGTGCTTTTAAGGTAGATTACATTGTGGTATACATAATTCAATGGTGTATGCAATCTTTTAAATTATTAATATGAATATGGCTGTCACCTTTTTTTATTCAACAATCTGAAATTTTATAGCCATATGATTACATTCAGGGTAACCAGTACATTAAGTGGAAAATTTTTTTTAAAAATTGTTATCTTTCAATAACATTAGACTTTACAGGAATTAAAATCCTGAAATCCAAAAATTTCAGAATAACCAACAAAGAATAACATTCATAGTGTTCCACAATGTGGACATACAAGGAATACATTTTAAAAAACATATTTTTGTTTTCTTACAAAAGTCACATCTGATCATGCTAATGGATTTACTGAATTACTACTATGCTTTCTGTATTTAATCTTAACTGGCATTGCTTAACTTGAATAGATGTGTTCTGAAACGTATTTTTTTTGGGTTGCTTGATAAAAGCTTAACCCAGGGCCAGCACTTGATGCGATGGCTGTGTGAAATCTCCCAAAAGCACTTCTAAACTGGTCTGTGGAACAGACTTTTAATAGCTTAGGTTGGAACCAAAGTAGTCATCGTTTTCAGTTTGCCACGTTATTGTATAATCAGGCCAAGCGAATTTGTGGCTCTCTGACGTCATATTATTGCATATCATACCAAGTGGCCCGCACAATTCTTAGCTCTCTGACTGTACATGACACTGTGTTGCATCTCAGAGTTTGACAAAGTTCCAGTCCCTTGGGAGAGCATCTATTCAAACTTGAAATTTCAAACACTTTTCCTCTCTTCTACTGCAGAAAGTGGTATTAGCTTTTTTTGCTTTTCTTACTGATGTATTTAGCTACCCAGCATAGCTGTTTTCTTCAGAGATCACAACAGTAGCTCTGCCTTGCAAAACTGAATCAATATTCAGCAAGCCATCATGGGTATTCTTCAATTCTTCATTCACAGACAAATGGAGAACTACTACTGTGACCCTGTTGCGTGGCAAAGGGAGGAGGCATCCTTATCAGAATGGGCGGACGGATGACGAGCATTTGTACCACTGCCATGGTTATGTTATTCTGGGAATTAGTGTAGGAATCTGCACACTGCGAAATCTGTAGGGCTGTATGAGGAAGTGATGCAGGAAAGACTGAGAACACTACTTCAGCACTGCTCTGCTACTAAGCACACGAGAGAGAGAGAGAGAGAGAGAGAGAGAGAGAGAGAGAGAGAGAGAGAGAGAGAGTGCGATTGCTGGAGTCACAGTATTTTCCATCGAGTTGAGTGCTCTTAAACCTGCTGCTAAGAAAAGTCACTGATAACACGGTTGACAATGGTTTTTTTTTTTTTTTCCTTAAAGATAAAGGGCTTTTCTGGTGTCTTTTTGGGTGCTGTTTTGAGGTAAAGTACTTAGAATGTTCAGTAACATGCTGTTTTGACAAGATTTAGGATTTCTATGAGGTATGCAACAGTAGCTATTTAATCATTCCAATAATGCCAGTATTCTTTTGTGAAGGTATGCAATGTAACCTGTTGCAAAAAATGTCTACTTTTGTATGTTATAACATACCTATATATGTAATGTCTGCTTTACATATTGTTTTTCTTCGGCAATGACCAATAAATCAAACTGTACCTGCTTTTGGCAATTTCATGGTTTCAAGAGATTACACTGATTTGCCTGATCATTTCTGATGCAAGTGCTGCAAACTTAAGAGAGTGAAAAAGCACCACCAAACAATCTCTGACTCTGTGAAAGCAGTTCTATTTTGCATTCTTTGGCATAATGATGCGTAAAGGTGAGGGAGGATCCCTGCATCCAGAGCAAATGGGACAGTCCTCCAAAGACAAGCACTAGTAAAAAAAGGGGTGGGGGCAGTTTTGGGGGGGGGGGAAGAAGAATTATTAAAGCCTTACCAGAAACGGTAGCACTTTCAAATAACTAGGCAAATAGGTTATTGTAGTAACCAAAACCAACTGCGGGAACGCCTTGGGCTGCGGATCGAAGCCGCCGGCGGTGGAGCACACACCACCGGGTAAACACAAGGACGAGTCGGACGACAGACCAACGACAACTGACAACAACCGACCACTACTGACTATGACCGACACAACAAGGAAGAGATACACAACGGAGGCTTGTGGAAACCACAACACCAAACACCAACAGTAAACCCACTCGGAACCAGAGCCAGGCAAATGTCAACAATGAGCAACGACCAGAACGCAGTAACGCCGAGATAGAAACGAAATCCAGAGCGAGTACCAGACTGACTGGACTAGGGCAGAGTGGGTCCCTATATACGAAACCGGAGGGAGCGGCTATTGGCCACTGTCTGAACGTGGCATAGCGGTGGCGCCCTCGCTGCGCGGAATAGCCACCGCGGAGGCGGAGCCCTCTATGGGCTGATCACGTCCATTTGTTCTGGCATGTGTTCGACGTCTGCGGCGGAAGGTACTAGATCTCCCCCCCCCCCCCCCCCCCCCCGAAATTGGTGCATAGGGGCGGGCGGAACGAGGGCACGGTTTGTGAGACGTCCGGAGGGACCACTGGGGAGGGGAGGGCAGACTGTCTGCGGCATCCATCAAGGTGTCACCAGAGGGCAGGGGGTCAGAGGGCGTCTCTATACCCTGGCGAGGCAGAAGGGGTGTCTGCAGAGCCGGTGAGGAGATGGAGGTTGAACGGAAGGGTTCCACCTCGAGGGATGTGTCCGCACCAGGAAGCAGGGAAGGCGGTGGGGGAGGAATCAAGGTAGGGTCCCGAGGGCGGAGTTGGTCATGGTGGCGACGCTCGAGCCCTCTGTGTGTCTGTACGCTCGTCACTCGCCGCCCATGAGACGCCGTCACCATAGTGGGCGTCCATCCAGGTGTGCTGCCATAGGAGCGGGCCCACACGACCATGCCCGGGGCGTAGCGCCGGGAGGGACGAGAGTGGGGCCCAGAAGGGGATGGTGTCAGCAGGTGGAGCAGGGTCCGAGGTTGTCGCCCGTGAAGGAGTTCAGCAGGACTATGACCGGCCACCGGCGTAGTGCGGTAGGTGCTGAGAAACAAGGTGAGGGCCGAGGTGGTGGCCGACGGCTGCACTGATTTCATCAGCTGCTGTTTGAAAATGCGAACCAGGCGTTCCGCCGCGCCATTGGATAAAGGATGGAAGGGGGGAGAGTGAATGTGTTTGATACCGTTAGTGGAGAAGGTCTGGAACGAGGGCGACGTGAATTGGGGCCCGTTATCTGTGACCAACGTCTGAGGAAGGCCTTCAGTGGCCAACACCTGGGCCAAGGCGGTGAGGGTGGCATCAGTGGTGGTGGACGCCATGCGGACCACATATGGGTATTTGGAATAGGCATCAATGATGAGGAGCCACATGGAGCCTAAGAAGGGGCCTGCAAAATCTAGATGGATCCTGTCCCAGGGTTGGCTGGGTGTTGGCCAGGGCGCGAAAGATTGTGGAGGACTAGCCTGATGATGCGCACACACTGTACAACCACGGAAAAGGTGCTAAATGTCTCCATCGATCCCTGGGCAATAGACATATCGTCGAGCCAACGCCTTCATGCGAGACATTCCCCAGTGTCCGTGGTGTAAGAAGTGCAGGACGCGGAGGCAAAAGTCCGAAGGGATGACCACCCGATGGGCGTCCGAGTCCGTGGACAACAGGAGGACGTCCTCCATCACCGAAAGTCTGTGTGAGACGTGATGCCACGGGCTGACGTCAGTTTTCAAACGTCGGGTAAGGTAGGGAGGCCAACCATGGGTCACATAGCGGAGGACTTGCCGCAGAATGAGGTCCCTGCGCGTGGAAGCAGCGATTTGCGTAGCCGTCAGAGGAAATCCATCGAGAGTCTCCCGGCGGGCAGCGTCAATGTGGAAGCACAGGACTTCCTGCTTGTCGAACACCGGATCGAGTCCTGCTGGGAGATGTGACAAGGCATCTGCATTAGTGTGTTGACTGGTGGGCTTATAGCGGATGGTGTAAGTGTCATTACGGAAGAACAACACCCAGCGCTGAAGACGCTGAGCTGTCCGTTCTGGGAGGTGCGAATGGGGCCCGAAAAGCGACACTAAGGGCTTGTGATCCGTGAGGAGGGTGAACTGCGCCCCAAACAGGTAAATGTGAAATTTCTGAAATGCAAAAATAATGGCAAGAGCCTCCTTTTCGATCTCAGAGTAATTCCTTTGCGCAGGGGTTAACGTCTTGGATGCATATGCCACAGGTTGTTCCGACCCATCCTCATTCCTGTGTGCCAGGACTGCCCCGATCCCGTACGCTGAGGCATCGACCGCCACCACCAAGGGACGATCCGGAGAGAAAGGCGTAAGGCAAGGGGCAGATTTCAGCATCGTCTTCAGGTGGGTGAAAGCCTGATTGCAGGCAGAAGGCCACGTGTAAGGTACCCATTTGCGACGCAGGCGATTTAGGGGATGCGCGACGTGGGCGGCATGGGATAAGAACTTCAAGTAATAATTGACTTTCCCCAAAAATACCTGGAGTTCGGATAAGTTTTGTGGATGGGGAAGGGCAGCGACATTGCAGTCCGAAGGGCGAATGCCATCTTTACTAAGCCAATGTCCTAAGTAGTACACTTCCGGTTGAAAAAAACTGCACTTCTCCAGCCGACAACGTAAACCCGCAGCCTGCAGGGCATGAAATAAGGTACTGAGGTTGCTCAGATGTTCCTGGCGCTTGGGCTCCATGACTAAGATATCATCGAGGTAATTGACACAAGCCGGTATTGGTTGCGTTAGTTGTTCGAGATACCGCTGGAAAATCACAGGGGCAGAGGAAATGCCAAATGGAAGATGCTTGTATTTATAGAGACCGAAAGGCGTGTTGATGATGACGATGGCCTGTGATTCCTCATCCAACGACAATTGGTGATAGGCTTCTGCCAGATCAATCTTAGAAAAGTACTCGCCACCCGCCAGTTTAGCGAGAAGGTCTTCCTGTTGAGGAATGGGATAAGTTTCGACCAAAGACTGAGCGTTGACCGTAGCCCCAAAATCCCCACAAAGATGAAGCGACCCATTGGGTTTCTTGATGACCACTAAGGGCGTTGCCCAGGCTCTCGATTGTACTGGCTCGGTAACCCCCGCAGCCTGGAGCAGATCGAGTTCCTGCTTGACGGCCACACGCAAAGCTACCGGAATAGGCCGAGCCCGACAAAAGCGAGGCCTTGCGTTCAGCAGTAAAGTGATGTGTGCCTGGAAATCCGAAGTGCAGCCCAGGTCTGCCGAAAACAGGGAGGAAAAGGACGCGCACAGATCGTCTAGGTCCTGAAATGGAACTGTAGTTGAACCGAACTGCACTTAGTCTTGAATGGAAAAGCCAAACCGTGTAAACGCATCTAGTCCAAAAATGTCCGAAGCCGACGGGTGGTCCACCACAAATAGGGTAAGGGGCCGGGGAACATTTTTGTAGATGGCCATAACAGAAAACTGCCCACGGAGAGGGATGGAACCGACGCCATAGGCGACCAACCTCCTAGAGGGTGGAGACAATTCTGGAGACCCGAGACGTGCATACGTCGTCAGATTGACCAAAGAAACTGTGGCCCCCGCATCGACCTGGAAACAGACGTCCTCGTTAAAGATGCGTAGGGTGAGGAGTAACTTTTGAGCTAATTACAAAGCACGGACAGCTTCCTGTTGGCCTGTAGGGGCGAGACGGGGGCGGGTCGAGCGGCTACGACAGACTGATCGAAGGTGGACTTCTTTCTCACAGAGCGAACAGGTCTTCCAGCAATGGGGACAGTCAGCTTGAGTGTGGGCCGAGAAGCACTGGGGGCACGACAGGAGGGGGCCACACGGCCGACGTCGAGGGGCGAACGACGGTTTGGACGCCATAGAGACATCAGACAGCGAGGAATCTCGACGGCGGTGCCCTCTGGAGACTGCGCCCCGTCGACAGCAGGAAGGAGTGGATCGGGAAGTGGACTCGACCGCTGCCACCTGGGGCCACGCCATGAGACGTTCGTTCGCCGCCTGAGCAATTTCGAAGGAATGGGCAATACGCAGAATGTCTTCCAACGAGGGGTTGTCCAACTTTAACGCTGCAGTGCAGACCTCTGGATCAGGCGCCAGTTGAACGACCACATCCCGAATTAACGAATCTGCATATGACGCCTTGCACTGCTGATTGGTGCATGTGAAGTTGCATTTGTGGTTGAGGCCTTGCGAATCCGTCACCCAGGAACGGTAGGACTGACCCGGCTGCTTGTGGTATTGATGGAATTCCAAGCGAGATGCAACCACGCGGTATCACTGAGAATAACAGTTAGTTAGCAAAACACAGATCTCGTGAAAGGAGAGAGACACGGGGTCGGCCAATGGTGCCAAGTTGCGGAGCAAGAAAAATGTGTCCGTTGAGGCCCAAGACAAGAATAACGACCGCTGCAGGGAGTCATCCGACACCTGAAAGGCCGTGAAATGTTGCTTCAGACGATGCAGGTATGTTTCCCAATCCTCTTTTGCGTCGTTGAACGGTGAGATGCGTCGTTGAACGGTGAGAACGACGGCGGACGTGGGAACGTGTCTGAAAGCGGGGCACTTGGGGGAAGAGGTGGGAGGGAAACCCATTTATTGACCCCGTTCAAGAGCAACTGCACTGACATCTGTAAGACCTCCAACTGCTGCTGCTGCTGCTGTCGCATGAGCTGCTGCTGTTGCTCTAAGAGAGTGAGTAATTTCTCTTCCATACTCCTATGTTCCGTTTACTTCGTCGTCAATGTAGTAACCAAAACCAACTGCGGGAACGCCTTGGGCTGCGGATCGGAGCCGCCAGGTGGGGAAGCCGCCGGCGGTTGAGCACGCACCACCGGGTAAACACAAGGACGAGTCGGACGACAGACCAACGACAACTGACAACAACCGACCACTACCGACTATGACCGACACAACAAGGAAGAGATAAACAATGGAGGCTTGTGGAAACCAGAACACCAAACACCAACAGTAAATCCACTCGGAACCAGAGCCAGCCAAATGTCAACAACGAGCAACGACCAGAACACAGTACCTCTGAGATAGAAACTAAATCCAGAGCAAGTACCAGACTGACTGGACTAGGGCAGAGCAGGTCCCTATATACGAAATCGGAGGGAGCGGCTGTCTGAATGTGGCGTAGCGGTGGCGCGCTCGCTGCGCGAGAGCCGCTGTGCGGAATAGCCGCCACAGAGGCGGAGCCCTCTATGGGCTGACCACGTCCATTTGTTCTGGCGTGTGTTCGACTTCCGCGGCAGAAGGTACTAGAGTTACCATGGCTAAGACGAAAGAATGGGGTTTTTGCCAGCCCTCACCTTCAGAAACTTATGGCAGAAAAAGCATCTGAAAACAAAATGAATTAATTTAATGATCATCTTGAATGTTCTTTAACACATTCGCTCTCATAAAGGCGCCAGGAACCTCAGGAGTGGGTTCCTCACAGGCCAATCAGGGTGCTGGCTCCCTCAGCTTTTATGACATTTTCAATTGACTCTGAAACAGTCCGGCCTGGCAGTAAACTCAGATTCGCCTTTTCTGTGGTCTTTGGGGTCATGTCACAATAGTACTTGCAGTAGCCACTATATCGCAACACCATTTTGTTTTAGAACCCTGTCTTATGTGTGATGTGGTTCTGACGTGTTGTTTTCATAGTTATTTTGTTAGACGGCTGCAGTGGTACTGCTTCTTGAACCTTGAAACGTGGTTTTAGTTCACTATGTAGCTTTCCTCCATGTTTTGTGGTTCTAGTGAAATATACTTGTGTTAACTGTACAGCAAAGTAACTGTACGTGTTGGAATAAGCGACAGAAGACTATCTCGAGTAACTATTTGGCATTTTCCAAGTTATTCTTTAGTAAATCATCTGCTAAATACAAAATTTAATTTGACATGTTATTGCTTTGCTGTCTGCCATACAGTAAATGGTGCCTTCTAATTCTGAAAGTAGTGGGCCCCAGAAGAAGTGTGGTGCAGATGCAGGCCAAGGTCCCTCTATTGGTAAACCGATATGGAAAGATATATCTGATTTCTTGACAGAGGATGAGCTGTTAAAAATTCTCAATGCTGATGATGATGAGCACTTGTTGTCAGACAGTAAAAGTGATGAGGAACTGGAAAAAGGTAATGAGCCATTCATTTAAACAACCTCTCTCTCCTCAATTCCAAGAAGGAAGTGAAGATGAAAATTGGGCTGAAGTGGACTGCATCACACTGGGAAACATAAAATTCGAAAGTATGGAAACTTTTGAATACAATGACTCAAGTTGCCCCGAGAATCTGAAGGATCTGCAACCTATGAATATCTTCAGGATTTTCAATCGGGGATGATATTTCAGGGTTAACTGTCACTGTAACAAACAGAAATGCTGCTCGGTTCTTGGCTACTGCTCAGCTTTGTGGTAAAGCAGGGGCTACGGCTTGGAAGGAGACAAACGCTGATGAGATGCTCAAGTTCTCTGGCATGATTATGTACATGGGGATAGTTCACTACCCACACATTACTGACTACTGGACACAAGTACGCTCTTGAGGGGCAATCCAGTAGCTAGAGCTATGTCCCTTAATTAGTTTCAACTGCTGTTGACATTTGTTCATTTTGAGGACAACATAACCACAGACAAAAATATTCAAAATCTGGAAACTCCATGATATGATCCAGAGTACATTTTGCTCACAATATGAACTGGTAGAGATGCTAGCAGCAGACCAGTCAATGATGCCCTTTCATGGCCAACTTTTATTTCGTAAATACATCCCCAGCAAAGTGCATAAATATGGAATCAAAGTTTTCAAACTGTGTAACCAAGGTGGTTACACACAGAGGATGATTGCTTACACAGGACAGCTGTACACTGTCAGTAAAAATCTTGCAGAAAAAGTACTTCCGGAGTTCATGCAAATATATGTAAACAAGGGATGCACCGTTGTCAAAACAGAAAGCATTTGCACAAGCTGTCACAAACTCCCAAACAGGAACATGAAAAGTCACTGGGAGTGATTCTAATGAGATATTAGTAGCACAATGGTGCAACAAGAGAGATGTCATATATCTCACTTCTAAACATGGCATCAAATTACAAACCACTGGGAAGAAAAGCAAGAAAACTGGCGAGGAAATATTTAAGCTTACAGTAATTCTTTACTATAATGCTACAAAGCAAAGAATCGATGTTTCAGACCAGATGTCATGTTATTTTTCACTACTGAGGAAAACAATATGATGTTACCATAAATTGGCATTTCAAACTACGTTCAACATAGAAGTAGTCATAGCAAAGGTAACAACAATCTGTGATGTCACCACTTACTGAATTTGCACAGTTCACGCTTACAGTAGTTTCATCACTATTGTTCTTCAGAAAGTGAGTGTTGTGTTTGGAATGAGTTTCCTCCTAAGTGTCTTGTGAAAGGAAGTATTTTCTATACTTGTGTTTTTCTTTCATTTAAAGGCAATCTGTCTTCTATTTTAGTATTTAATGAAGATTCAAATCAAATCAAAGTTCCTATCTGCAGTTTTCATTATTTAAAAAAAAAAAAACTTTCATATTGTTTTAGGTGCATTACATCTAACAGATATAAATCAAGGACGATACATGAATTGCTGTGAACTGTGGGATTTAGACAGCACACTTTATGAGCTCTCTGCTTTGAGCTCTTAGGTTCAACAACTTGGGTACCTGGAATGAGAGACTACAAATTGACAAACTAGCACCTATTCAGGACTTCCATCAAGAATTTGTCAACAACTGTCTAGCTCACTACAATGTCAGCAAGTCTGTCACTACTGACAAGATGTTGCATCCTTTCAGGAACACTGAGGACTTTTATAGTATATCTCTAATGACCCTGCAAAATATGGGCTGAAGATTTATGCGTTGTGTGATGCCAAAAAATTTTATACCCTGAAATTAGAAATTCATTGTGACAAGCAGATGCCAGGGCCCTACCTGAAGTCTAACAAGCTTAATGACATTCTGCAAAGATTAGCAACACCAATAGAGAAAAACAAACAGAAATCTTACAACTGATGATTACAGCAGTAGTTACCCTCTGGCTGAAAACCTTCTTGGCTATGGATTGACTTTCTTGGAAAAAAGGGGGGAAATTCCTTAAGGGGAGAAAACAAAAGCATCAGAGAAGTCTAATCATATCTCTTCAATTTTTAATATGGTTTTTGTATGGCCTCAACTAAAAAGAACAAAGCTGTGATTTTTTTTATCGACAATGCACAGCACAAATATAATAATAGATGAAGAGACTAAAGTCAGGAGTGAATTTGGACTACAATGTTACCAAAGGAGGAAGAGATACTGTAGATCAGATGCGTTCATCCTACAGCACTTCTAGAATTATGCAATGATGGCCACCTGCACTTTTCTACAGACATCTAGATATTGTCGTGATAAATGATCAACAATCCTGATAATAAAGAAAGAAGATGGAAATTTGCTAAGCATCCTGATTTTGGCCTGATGGAAAAGCATTTAAATCAATGTGTATTACTTTAACCAGTTCCCAACAGTATTGCCTTCTTGACCAAGTACAGGCACGAAGAAGAGAAGACCAAGGACCCAGAAAAACCTGGAATTTGTTACAGATGTGGCAGGCATAAAAACAACAGAACAAAAACAATATGTGAGAAATGCATTAAAAATGTTTCCAAGAAACACAGTGTCATAGACTCAAAATGTGTGCAATGTGAAAGTGAGCTGCAGATGGAAGCTGACTAACGTATTCACAATCATAAATAGGAGAGGGAGTTTATGAGTGCTCCATTTCACAATGTGTTCTCTTGTTTCTTTCTTTTCACACGAGTCAGTGCAATTAAGCAATACAATTTAATATATATATAAAATGAAGGGAACAAAGAATACTGGCAACTTATAAATTACGATGACAATAACACACAGCAGCGAGGGCACGAAATAAACAAAAGATTATTTTCATAGAGGCATGTAATGCTAGGTATTCTCCATTAAAATGCAACTAGCAGTTATATGAAGGTTATTTTTCCTATGGTTAAAAATCTAATACTAAGTGTGATGTAAAAGCCACAAGGCACCTAAAGATGGAAGTTTGAATGGCTCGCCCACGAAGGGTAAATGAATTTTTCAAATGTTTGTGTTTGCATGAATTTTCTGGATATTCTTCATTACTTTGTGAAAAATCTTATGTGGTAAAGGGAAATCCTTAGCATTTCTGAACTTGGCAAATCAAAGAGCATTAGAATCACCTACAATTATTAAGAAAAAAGTTGTAATGTATAAATTTGTAGACCTGTGTAATCAATGCTAAAAATGTGTTAGAATTTGGTAATAAATTAAAAGCCTGTACTCAGATTCCAAGGGGGAAAAGTGCAGATGCATTGCATTTTATCAGAAACCTTCCAATGAATCTAAGTTATCCAATCACCTTCCCGAACAGTGATTTTATATGATTGTCCCATTTCACAATGGTTCTTACAAGGGAAACTCCCCATTGCACCCCCTCATATTTAGTGGTAAGAAGGCCCAGTGGACAGCCCATCAAAAACTGAACATAGATCAAGCATGAAAATAGGAAGGTGTACTGAACTGAGAAAAAAAAGAAGCAAAATAGAAACAGTGAACGGTCCATGGACAGGAACTGTAATACAAAGCAGCCTGAAAGAGCAATGGCATCATGGTTAAGTGATCACGGTGTTGGACAGCCTAGCGAATGAGCCGTGTTCGGAGCCCCCCTTGTTCCATCCCCCCCCCCCCCCCCCAAAAAAAAAAAAAAAAAAAATTTCAATTTGTGTCTGTGTCAAGGTTTAATGTCCATTTGCAACAGTGAAGCGTTAGGAAGGGACCTACAATCACAGTTGATTCTGCACAACTACTCTATTAGCAGCTAAAAGGAAGTGGCTTTCAAATGGGTACCACAAACATTTCATAACAAGGCAACAAGTCAAACAAAGCCTCCATTGGAAAAAACGTCTGGTGAGTCATACAAGGCATTAGTGAATGCTCGTGTGTCAAATGGTAGGAATCTCTTGCCAACAGGTAATTTGTAGTCTGACGATTGAGTGGGATATGCCTCCTTGCCTAAAATAGGTGTTCATATGAATGTGATCACTTCCAAGTAAATGATGAAAAAACATTGTAGTTTGAAACATAAACAACAACAAACAAACGTAGCAGTTTCACAATCATACAGTTTCTCTGTGTTCTGTTAAAACATATGTTTTTAAAGTTGGGTTCCATTTTGGAAGTACTGAATTTTGAATTCCTTTGTTGTAATATACACACCCATTTATTTGTTGTTTTCATTTCTGTGAGACATCTATGTTGTTTATATCCTGATCTCACTATTCATCATGATTACTTGTGATTGTACCATATTGTTACCACACAACTCATATTCTATAACCAATGTGTAGTACTACAACTACCATGACCACAGAAAGAGAACAAACATGTCAATGACTGGACAGACAGTTCATAATGTTGTGGAAAAAAAAAAAAAAATAAAATAAAAATAGATGGTACGTAAGAGTTTTTAACATGGTTTGTCTGCCTGACAGTCCATCACTGCAACCACTTAACCATGACTCTTCCTTTTCCCTGAATACTGAACTTGTTAAGCTTGGACTGTTAACTGTTTCAATTTTGCATTTTTTTCACAGTTCAGTAGACCTTCTTCCTGTTTTCATGCTTTACCTGTGTTCAGTTTTTGATGGGTTAACCATTGGGCCATCTTACCACTAAATCTGAGGGGGGGGGGGGGGGGGGGGGGTGGAGTGGGGTGCGATGGGGAGTTTCCCTCATTAGTATTATTCCTAAATAATTATACAATGTGGTATGCTCAAGATGTCCACCACCAAATTTGCAATCAGATACTCAAGTAGAATACCAAGAAAACAAAGTTCTTAAATATGCATATGAAAAATATCAATCAGTGCTTTTTCCATATTCTGCCAAAGTTAGCGTACTACCACTGGTGCTGATCTGTAAGTTCTCGCTGCTGATTACTAGAAGTATGCAGTATGCAGGTGATCAGCAGAACTAAGGAGGACGCGAAAATGCTATACTCACATTCTAAGAAGACAATTTAGGGGAACGGGGTTGAGTTGACGGGAGTAGTTGAATCAATACAAATCCAATGACCTTGACCAGTAACAACAGCTATCCAGTCACTTAACCAGCAGACAACACTGTGTTTAGTGAATCTACATATATGTAAGATAAGCAGAATTAATGACCACTGGAATATTTCTAATTGAGTTTTAAACGGTCTCATCTAATGACATGTTAAACTCAGCATGGTAGAGTTCAGAATGGTTGCAACAATGTCACTGTACACATTGTAATCTACGACAGGTAGCAACTGGACATATCTCAATTCCACAACTATCACCAGCCACCTCACCAAATGTCTTCTTAAGAATGGCCACACAGAAATTTTCAGATGTACATGACATACACGATGGTTCATTATCTGTCCAGCAGGTTTTAAAGTGAAGAAATTTTTCACCACCTTTCCTACAAATGAGCTACATGAGACACTTGTACTAACCTACTACAATAATAAGACAGGAATTAACCATAATGTCACTCAACTTTAAACATGTCTGTGAGGCAGCAACCGTACAAGAACATAACATGAATCAAACAGCCAACTAGTTGCAATGAAATTTTGCTTTTACCAGGTACTGACATTGAACATTGTGTGTCTTCATCAGAAAATTCATGAGTACCTAAAACGACTGTGAACAAACATTAGCACAGAGAAAATGGAAGAATAATCAGTTTTTATTTCTAACTGCTTCATAAGAAGAATGTACTTACATGAAGTAACTGACAAAAAAAAAATTAAGAGCAATAATGCTCTCACAACAAACTACTTCATTAAGAAGTTAATATTAAAACTAAATAAAATTAAAGACATTCAAACTGACACAGCTGTTAACTAACAGTAAAACTGTGCACAGAGAGGAAAGGCTTTACACTCAATATTCTTGAAGCGTCAGAAATTTCCAAACACCTTTCTTGTTCTAAATCAGGGTGTATATGGGAACAAGGAAAAAAAATTCCCGGATTTCTCCCGGATATCCCGTTTAAAAAATATGCTTTTTCCCGGGCGAAAATACACTTTTTCTGTGCTAAGTGACAGTAGGTTTTCCGTAGATTTTCCCTCGGAAGTGTAAAACTTATCAATCCTTTGAATTGTTAACGTTTTTTACAATCGCATAGAACTTCCCGGAAAAAAAGAAAAGACGGGGCAAAGAAGTTTTGGAGAGACTTTTAATAATAAAAAAAGGAGAGAAGTTTTGGAAAGACCTTTGATTTGCAGCAACATATATGCTGCATATTTTCGCATTACGAAAGTATAAATTCGAATTGCACCAAACACAGCGCGTTAGTTTCCGGAGCGTTGAAACCGAGGTTGCGATGTCCTTTTGTAAGCGAGTCATACCTCAAGCCACGAGATCTCGTCAGCCGATGACAGCAGCTATTCAGAGCATAGGACACGTGTTATAGTCAGCCAATAGCAAGATCACTGGTTATATAGCGCGAACACGCAAGAGGAAAAGTTAACAGTTTACATTAATTTACACAGTACCGTATATCTACAAGAAAAGCTAAGCTTTCACGTATAACGTTAGTCTCTAAGATTAACACGCTACAACAGAAATTAAGCTTTCACATGTAATATTGATCTTTTTTTGCGTGTGTTATACTTTAAGACACATCACAGAAATGTGCCAGCAAATTTAAAATTATGACATAAATGTCTAGGCTCGAAATTCTTGTAAGTGGCTGGTCCTCAAACTGTTCAGTTTCGAACGCTCTGTGATTTAGATATCCATCCCACTTTCTCACACGTAACATAATTCATCTTGCGTAAAAGGAAATTTACTTTGAAAGTAACGCTTTTCTAACCACCGTTCGCAATATTATCCGGAGACTGTTAGAAATAGGTTCGATTTACCAGTTGCCACAGAGCGCCTGAATACAGGCATTATTGCGCGTGTGCAACTGCAGTGGTGTAGGAAGCCCGTTATGTTCGTGTGTATAAAGCACTAAGAGAGCTTACATTACAGCATAAAAGAAACAGTGCATCAGAGGATACTTCAAAGAGCATCGGAATTTTGTAAACCATACTAAAATGCATAATTCGGCTTGAGGTGCAAATTGGCTTTTCCCAGATTCACAATGAAGTAGGTCCCATCTGATATTAAGCTTTTCAGTGTGGTTTTTGGGATGTAAATTTTCTTGGAGTACCAGTGCTCTAAGATCTCATTTTTGGTTCTTTATTATGGCATAATGCCATATATGGCAGGAGATGATAACGTGCACTTGAAATTGCACTTGAAATTCAGCGAACAGTTGGAACTAGCCAACACTGTAGAATGAAACACTTCGTTTCAAATAAAATGACTGCCTCGGCGGAAAGATTAATAAAGCCAAATTTCTTTAGCGAACTTGCAAAAATAACTTCACTGTTCTGCAAGGCGATTAATACTTGACTGCTAACTTGGAAATAAAATAAAATCAGAAAACTGAACTTCATAATATATTTTTGCCCTCCGTAATTATGTGAATGTATTTCAATTCACTTGATAGCTACCGGCCACAGAAACCCGTTTTGTTTTCATTTGACGTGGGAGCTGTACACGAAGAGAAGCAGCGAAATCACTTAACGTAAACACGGGTCACGTGGAGGTTAACCCCCTCCCCACGAAAACTCTGTGCAAGCGTGAATCTGGCAGCTAGGGCGCGCGAGAAAAGTTTTTCTCGTTTGCATCTGGCTGCTTGCAGCTACTACCGATACAGCTTACAGCCAAACTTGAAGTAGCGGGAGAAGGTACTGCTTATACGCGAGTCAAATGCGCATGCGCAACAGACCGCTGGCAATTGGTCAAACGAACCTAATGTGATCAGTTGTGACGTCATGCTCATAGCAAGCATTTTATTGTTATGAAGAATTAGTCTGCGCCCTACGGCCTTAGACATATTTTCGTTATTTGCAGACGCTTGTGCGTGCACGCTTTTTTGTTGTTGTAAATTGCACATTTCCTTTGCCACTAAAGTTTTATTCTTTTCCCTCTCGTTTATATTTTATTGCTGCAGTATCATTCTCCAGTAGTAGGATACAATAATATTGTTTGTTAGAGAATCAATTCTGCAGTCAAAATTACAAAAATTAAACTGAAAGCTAAAACAATGAAAAATTCCCGGAATTCCGAAAAATTCCCGGGTTTTTCCCGGTTTTCTCCCGGATGAAAAAATTCCCGGGTTTTTCCCGGTTGTTCCGGGTCGTATACACCCTGTTAATGAACATTTATAATTACATAACAAAATTTTTAATGATATAAAGCAGTTACTTAGAAATGTCTTAAGTTGTGCCCCATTTTTCCCTCTCAGAGTGATCTATAAAATATAATTTCCCTCCTCTCACTTTTCATTTATTACACTGTTATCATTACATACAAAAATTTAATTAATTATACCTAATATTTGTTGTTGCACTGTCATATATAATTTTTCATTTTGCACAATACTGGCTATTGATATTTGAGATTAACACTTATTTAAAATATTTTTCAAAAACTAGGAAGCTAATTGTTACTAGACGGCGCAACTTGTTTTATGTCCACGTTGTGGCAACATCAGCATGTGTGTCTACATGCCTCTTAGTCTGAGGCCACCTCCACTGACAGTTCTCTCTCGCAGGCCTTAGCGGCACATCTTGTGCTATTCCATGTGCTGTTACCAGCTTTATGTCAGTTTTAATATCTACTACTTAATTCAGTATTTTGTTTGACAAGAGCACTGTTTCTATTAAATTCAGTCCTCAGTTACCACATGTGAGTACAATCTTATTATAATCTATTGAGAATACAATTAGTTTTCTTTTTTTCCCTTTATGTTAATGTTTATTTATAATCTTTTTAAGTTGTCATGAATTTTCTGATGAAGAAACCCAGACAGTGTCGAAACCTGGTAAAAGCAAAATTTTGTTGCAACCGGTTTGCTGTTTTAACTCATCAAATTATATCAATAGTGTGGTCAGTTGCAAATATTAGTATATGGTACTACTGACAGATGACAGTGATATAAAAAAACTGACAAAGGAAGAATACATGTTTATGCCTTAAATGGTAACACATTTTCGAAATGTGTTGATGAAGCACACCATTTCGTAGAGTAGAGTTCAGTCTTGCATCTTATAATCAATTAGGTTTTCTTCGCTGATTTAGTAGTGTGAGAATATCTTGAGATATTCCGAACAACAACAACCTTGGTAGCTTTATTCACTGGCAAGGCATTCATCACATTACAGTGAACAAGGATTTGTTAATAAGATAACAGTGACTGTCAATCGTTGGCTTCTGCCAGTGCTGTTATTACTATTGTTTTTTTTTTACCCTTTTTGTTTATTTAGCCTGACTTCTTGTATATGTTACACAAGTAATTATGTTTTTGTCCTCTAACGATGTCTGCACTCTGCAAGTCCTATGGAGCTGCATTTGTGAAGCACTTAATTAATAATTCCCAAAAATCTACCGACGATTGGAAAATTAGGTTTTACATTGTCAGTACCCATCACAAAATATTTACAAAATTTACATTACATTATAATTAAATTTAATCTTTCTAAATTTATCTGCATTTAAAAAATTAACTCATAACCAAGCAACCATTTCAGTTACTTTAATGTTACTATACTATACTTGTAGATCAAATTCTGATAAGTAAGTGATGTGTAAAACAGATTGAGGTCCATGTATACAGCTGTGTTGGTTGAAAACAGTCTCAGCAAAATATTCATTCTCCTGGAGGCACCAGCCCAACAATACTATGGGAGAATCTCTGTGAAGTTTGAAAGTAATGGGAAGCCTATGATAGGTTAGAGCTTTGAGCCAGTCCGTGTCGAGTGCTCTCACAGTGCAATTGGTTGCTTACTGCCATCGAAAGATAGAGATCTAAGTTTTACAAATGGTGTATCAAAATTTTTACTTGCTTCATACAGCCATGTTTTTCAGCTATTAAATACATATGCAGCAGCTGACATGACAATTTACATGGACTTTGGCTATCAACATACTAATGCTACAAGCCTACACAAAATACAACAACCGCAGAAAGTGATGTTTAAGCTTCATTATTTATACGAATAAGGGCAAGAAAATATGAAAGCACTCACTGTTACCGATTTTTGTTTTCTAATCAAAATAAAGTCATGGTGCTCAAGGGCTTGTATGTAAATTTCTAATCTCCCAGAATTATTAATGGGCACTCCTCCATATAGATTATTAGTGAAGACTTAGACTCGCCCACAGTGTCCAAGGAATAGAGAAGCAACTGAAATCACTCAACAGAGGAAAGTCCACTGGACCTGACGGGATACCAATTCGATTCTACACAGACTACGTGAAAGAACTTGCCCCCCTTCTAACAGCCGTATGCTGCAAGTCTTTAGAGGAACGGAAGGTTCCAAATGATTGGAAAAGAGCACAGGTAGTCCCAGTCTTCAAGAAGGGTCGTCGAGCAGATGCGCAAAACTATCTGACATCGATCTGCTGTAGAATTTTAGAACACGTTTTTTGCTCGCATATCATGTCATTTCTGGAAACCCAGAATCTACTCTGTAGGAATCAACATGGATTCCAGAAACAGCGATTGTGTGAGACCCAACTCGCTTTATTTGTTCATGACACCCAGAAAATATTAGATACAGGCTCCCAAGTAGATGTCATTTTCCTTGACTTCCGGAAGGCGTTCGATACAGTCTGCACTGTTGCCTGATAAACAAAGTAAGAGCCTACGGAATATCAGGCCAGCTGTGTGGCTGGATTGAAGAGTTTTTAGCAAACAGAACACAGCACGTTGTTCTCAATGGAGAGACGTCTACAGACAAAGTAACCTCTGGCGTGCCACAGGGGAGTGTTATGGGACCGCTGCTATTTCACAATATATATAAATGACCTAGCAGATAGTGTCGGAAGTTCCATGCGGCTTTTCGCGGATGATGCTGTAGCATACAGAGAAGTTGCAGCATTAGAAAATTGCAGCGAAATGCAGGAAGATCTGCAGCGGATAGGCATTTGGTGCAGGGAGTGGCAACTGACCCTTAACATAGACAAATGTAATGTATTGCAAATACATAGAAAGAAGGATCCTTTATTGTATGATTATATGATAGCAGAACAAACACTGGTAGCAGTTACGTCTGTAAAATATCTGGGAGTATGCGTGCGGAACAGAAGTGGAATGATCATATAAAATTAATTGTTGGTAAGGCAGGTGCCAGGTTGAGATTCATTGGGAGAGTCCTTAGAAAATGTAGTCCATCACAAAGGAGGTGGCTTACAAAACGCTCATTCGACCTATACTTGAGTATTGCTCATCAGCGTAGGATCCTTACCAGGTCGGGTTGACAGAGGAGATAGAGAAGATCCAAAGAAGAGCGGCGTGTTCCGTCACAGGGTTACTTGGTAAGCGTGAGAGCATTGCGGAGATGTTTAGCAAACTCAAGTGGCAGACTCTGCAAGAGAGGCGCTCTGCATCGCGGTGTAGCTTGCTGTCCAGGTTTTGAGAGGGTGCGTTACTGGATGAGGTATTGAATATATTGTTTCCCCCTACCTATACCTCCCGAAGAGATCCCGAATGTAAAATTAGAGAGATTGAAGTGTGCACAGACGCTTTCCAGCAGTCGTTCTTCCCGCGAACCATACACAACTGGAACAGGAAAGGGAGGTAATGACAGTGGCACGTAAAGTGTCCTCAGCCACACACCGTTGGGTGGCTTGCGGAGTATAAATGTAGATGTAGATCCTCAGAGCTGTTGTCAAAATTGAATACTCCTCCGTACAAGGTAGGGAAAAACTTTTGCACGGTGATGCTTTGTGTCACTCCAACATGCTAGACAGCAACCATGGAAACAAACACTCAGTATATAACAGGTATTTGTGTTTGAGCTCTTGTTTGGCACAATGTTTGAAATTGCCACATACAATGAGTACAACATTAAACAGGATGTTCCAGAAAGGGGTTTACACTGTTTGAATATTAATAATTGAGGAGGTAGTAATGGTAACCTGATTCTATAGTGCTCTCGAGACTAGCGTGTGTAACCATTCATTTGTTTTTTTTTCCCCCCTTCTTTTTTTTGTTTATTTTCAGTGACCAGTACCTACATGTAAGTAACAAGATGGCTGAAAACTTGTCCTTGGAGCAAAGAAAGCGGATTTTATATTGTTACTGGAATTGTGAAAACATGAAAGAAGAGCAGAGACGATAGCAGGCAGAGTTTGGTACTGCTCCACCGTAACAAGAACGTCACTGCATGACAAATTTGGGAGGGAAGGAACTGTGTACGATCTGAAGAAAGGATGAGAGGGCAGGAAGTAGTTAGTAGTGGATGAATGGAAAAGGGATGGACACACAGGTATGAGCTCCCAAAAGATCCCCAAAGTAGTACATACAGCAAGATGTGTGTGAATCAGGTGCAAGCAAATCAGGTGTACACCGCTTTTTAAAGCAAACAAAGTAGAAACACTACATTCCCAAGCTGATACAAGTGATGAATGAGGAATATCCGGATAAGCACCTCGTGAATGGATTTATATTAAAGAATAGTTGACTGATGTCATCATTTGGACTGATGAGGCGATGTTTAAACTGAATGACTTGTAGGGTCATTCTTTTTTGAAGGAAAAGTGACAGGTGTAAAGCACCATACCATGTTGCAGGAATAAATTGTACCAACTATGCACCAAAGGTACCGAGATTACCTCCCCCCCCCCCCCCCTCCTCCTCCCCCAAAAAAGGACAGTGCACCATCAGGTTACCATTGTCACATGCGGCAATTCCTGGATGAATCATTTGGTGAGAGGTGGATAGGCTGTAGACAAAGTGTTGAGTTTGCATCCAGATCTCCCATTCTAACACAGTTATAGATTTCTTTTCAACTCAGAAGGACACCATCTATGTTGGATGACAAGACAGGTGATTTTGACTGCCTGTGAATCCTTTCCAAAAGCAACCATAAAATGCGTCTGATCTGTTTAGAGCAGCATTGCAGACACTGTGTGCAAGACGAAAGTTGTACAGATAGCCTGATTGTGAAGTAGTAGTCTTATTTTCTGCCTTTCACCCATTCGGAAATAAATATCCCACATATTCCAGGAGCTTAACGCCAAGAGCTACAACATGCAAGAGGTCACATATCACTAAAATCTTGAAATGTTCAGTTAGTTATATTAATATAACTTGAACAGTCAACTGAAGACAGACTGGAGCTTGAAATGCAGTGACAAATTAATTGCAGTAATAAACAACATTCATCTTATGCACATCTGTGACTTTCCCATCGTTATAACAGTTGGCCTTAGTATCTGGCATGATGTCCCCTAAACTTATGCAAATATTTCATCCTGTGTCTCCTGTTACGATTTTATGTTGACAAGAGCCTCTACCTGTATGCATTTACTAGTGAGTATTTATTTGGAAGTATGCAAAATATAATCTGGCTGCTATCTAAAGCCATGGCTTGGGACAGTTCTTGTTTTGTCAATTATATATATGACAAGAGCAGCTTGGCTTTAAATAATCTAATCTATCATCATGTGATGAAACAAGGCCCACTCCTGAAGAAGAAGATATTTCTAGAAGTATCAAAACCTAGGTCAAGGACCAATAAACCTTTGTTTTGCAATTGGTTGGCTGATTTTTTTAACCTCTTCAACCTAAAAGATATATCGTTGAACGTTTCATTTTTCTTCTGATTGCTTAATCGAATGAGATTTGATATTTTCACTATTTACATATATTTAACACACATGTCAAGAGTTAGGTGCTATTTTTTTGTGTTAGATGCTGTTTATCTGCACGTCTTTAATTCTGTAACAACGTCATCTCACTGTATCATCTGTAGAAGACCTAGAAAAGCTTTAATTGGGGGTGGGGGGAGCAGTGGGGACCTGAGTCCTCTGTCTGCTTGGATGTCACCCACCACAAATCTATCTCCTGTGCCAATGCTTCATCTTGGTGTAACATTTGCTCCAAACATTCAAAATTATTTGTTATATGTATTCCAATCTGTGCCCTTCGCTACAGTTTTTACCCTCAGCAGCTCCTCTGGTAGCATAAAATTCCATGATGACACATATCCTATACCTTCTTCTTGCCATGTTTTCTGTAATGCTTTCCCCTGCCAACTGTAGAGAATGTCCACATTTGTTATCTTATCAGTCCACTTAATTTTCAACATTCTTCTATGGTACCACATCTCAGGCATTTGATTCTCTTCTTTTCCAGTTTTCCCAAAGTTCATGACTCTCTTCTATGCTATGCCATGCTCCAAGCATACAACCACAGGATTTTCTCTCTCAAAATAAGCCTTCTGCTTGATATTAGTTGATTTCTTATGGCCAGGAATGCCCTCCTCACCTGTGCTATCATACATTTTATGTCCTCTCTGCTTTGTGTGTCGTGTTATTGTGTGTCCAATGTATCAAAATTCTTTCACCTTGTCTACTTTGTGGCACCCAATTCTGTTGTTAAGTTTATTACTAATCTCAGTTCTGTTACTCATTCTTACAATATTACTTCACTTCATTCTTTTTCCAAAGTGTGTGCTCACTAGACTACTCATTTCATTCAAGAGGTACTGCAATTCTGACTCACTTTCACTGTTGATAGCAATGTCAGCAGGGAATTTGATCATGTTTTTTTTCTGTTTTGAATCTTATCACTGACATCCTGAACCTTTTGTGTACCTCCATTATTGCTCCTTTGCTGTTTAAGCTGAACAGTAGGAGCACAGACTACTGCCCTGTCTTATACTCTCTGTAATCTGAAATCTTCATTCTTGGTCTTCCATTCTTATTTTTCATTCTTGATTCTTGTACATAGGTCGTATCACCCATCTCTCCCCACAGCTTATTCCTATTTTCCTCAGAGTTTCATACATATGGCACAAATTTATACTGTCAAATACTTTTCCTACACAGACAAATCCTATGGATGTGTCTTGTTTTTTCTTAAGGCTTGCTTCCAGAACTGCCTCTATGATGTCTTTACCTTTCTTAAAGTCGAACTTATTGCCATATAACAGATCTTCCACTTTCTTTTCCATGCTCTGCATATTATTCATCAGCAACTTGAGTGCATGAGATGTTGATTGTGCAACAATTCTTGCACTTCTCCATCCTTTTTAGCTTTGGAATTGTGTGGATGACATTTGTTCTGCAAGTCTGAGGTGTGTCTCCAGAGGCATAGATTATAAAAAAAAACAACATTCACAGTCGTTTTATTGCCACATCACCCGATTATTTTAGGAATCCCAAAGGAATGTTACGTATGCTTTCTGCATATATGAGTACAATCTCCCAAAGATATTAATTGAACTCTGACTCTTAATACTGGATCACTTATGTCTTCCATATCAACTCCAATTTCTTTTTCTATTACATCTTCAGATATTTCCTCCCTTTCATAGAGGTTTTCAATGTACCCTTTCCACCTCTGCACTCTCCCCCTACATTTAACAGTGGGTTCCTCTTGCACTGTTAATATTAATGCCTTTGCTTTTAATTTCACTGAAGATCGTTTTAACTTTTGTATATGCTGAATCAGTCCTTCCAATGACCATTTATATCTAAAATTCATCAGTTTTTCCCACATCTGTTTCACCTTGAACTTCCTGTGCTTCTTTCTTATTTTGTTTCTCAGTGACATGTCTTCTCCTGAACACTTCTATACTTCATTCTTTTGTGAAGAAACTGACAATCTTCTGCTCCTGAAGGTTTCTCCACAGTTACCTTCCTTGTACCTATATTTGTCTTGTCAATTTGTGTAATTGCCCTTTTTAGAATTGTCCATTCCTCTTCAACTGAACTGTCTGTTGTGGTATTCATTTTTGCAGAATCTTACAGTCTTAGAAAACTTCAAATGCATCTCATCATTCCTAAGTACTTCAGTATCTCTTCTCACACTGATTTTTTTTTCCCTTGATGATTCTCCCAAATCTCAGCCTAGCCTTCATTATTACTAAATTGTGATCAGCATCTCTTATCTGCTCCAATGTACACCTTACAATCCAGTATCTGATTTTCTAAACACTTTCTGAGCATGACATAAAGCAGTTAGAAAAAGGCTAGAGACATGAAAAGATTCCAAGTGAATCTCCTCAAATTGAGATTTTTGAACAGTGTATTTGCTATTAGTAGCTGAAATTTGTTGCAGAACTCAATTAGACTTTCTCCTCTCTCACTACCAAGCTCATACTCACCCGTAATTGTCTTCCAACTTTCCCCCCCACAACAACATTTCCATCATCTTTAAGTATTAGATTTCCATTTCCCTTTATATATAGTGTTACATGCTCAACATCCTCAAACACATTCTCTCTCTCTCTCTCTCTCTCTCTCTCTCTCTCTCTCTCTCTCTCTCCCCATCTCCTCCTTGTGAAGTTGGCATGTATATGTGAACTATTGTTGTTGGCTTCTCCTGTTACAAAGTTAAATTTGGCTTCTTTTACCAAAACACAGTTTACACAACTTAAATTTACTATGAACTAATTCCGCTGAAATTGTGACACAAACAACTGAGGGCAAGCTGGGTCACCAGCTTATAAAAAGCTCACTGTCAGCATTAAAAAAAATCAAATTTCTTTATGTATGTCGTAAAAAGCCCACACAATTTCTTTTTCATCAGTTATAAATGGCCCTTAAAAATTACATTATTTCATTAAAAAGATCTATTACTACTTCCATCTATATATATATGAAAGGTTCATATATTAATCAAACAGCAAAATAGTCTCCTATTTGTGTGTTGCTATTTGCCAAATAATCATTTCGATATCTGGAACTACTTATGAAATTTAATGGATTTTATGAGCAGTTCTCTTTATTGTAGTGCACACATGTGGAAGTGCATGCTCTACATAAAATACATTATCTAGAAATTTGAGATAGATATAAACAACTTCAGAAGCCTACAAGAAAATTCAGTATGTTAGCTAATTTCATACATAGCAATATAGGAGCTCTTCCTCCTCCTGCACCTCACCTCATCACCATCACCATCACCCACAACAACTCGATAACTTTATGGTGTGATCTCTGAGTCAGTGTGCAAAATAGAATTCTTGCAGGTTCTTCCATTTCTGCTGCCAAACAAATCCAGCTGTCTTTCTCAAGTCCTTGCCCATCTGTCCGGTGGTCTTACCCTTGGTCTTTTGATAATTTTGGTTCCAATGTCGTACTTGTTTTTACTGTCTGCCATCTTGTCTTTAGGCAATATGATCAGCCCACTGCTATTTCAAAATGTTCACTTTTTCCATTATGTCAATGATCTTTGTTTTATGTCCAATATCATCTACTGCTTTCTTTCTGTCTTTCTTTAAGCAGCCCAACTTTGATCTTTCCATTCCACTTTGCATTACTATTAGTTTTGTAACAATGAAATCATTTAATGTCCATGTTTCAAAGCCATAAGTTATTACCGGCAGTATACATTAGTCAAAAACTGTTTTCTTCAGCTCAGTCAAAATCTTAAACTTCAAATCCGAAGAATATCTTCCATAACTTCACCAGCCCAATTTAATACAGCTAAATGTTTCTGGTTGTCGGCCACTTTTCATATTTATATGCTGAATGAGATAGACATACTGTGATCCTTTTCAGTTATGTACTATTTCCCTGCAGAGTCCAATCATCATCATCATGGTCTTGGTTTTATCATAGTTCATTTTCAGATCAACTTCAGGTCAGACTAACATAAATTTGCTAAACAATATTTTATGTTTTTCTACATTATTTGCAAATAGAACAATATCACCAGCAAACCTCAGTTTATTTAATATCTTTCCCAGAACTTGGATTCCCTTTGTCTTCAAGTTCAATTTCGACACTGCTTTTTCTGCTGAAAACAGTTTTGGGGATATAGCCACCTTGTTTTATGTCCTTCTCAATAGGAAATTCATTGGCTTCATTGGTGTGCAATAGATTTAAACTCTTAGAACTCCTCTTTCCTACTGCAAACTATTCTAATTTCAGGTGGTGGGTTAACTGGGAAGAATCACACTAAATATGATGATTAACAAAAAGATAGGAAGTTCAGCATGAAGCCGACATATGAGGCTATAAATAACAAAAGAATAAAATTTTTTATCCAATAGTTTCTGTAAAATTGTTTGAGAACGAATATAGAGCATCCAGAATTTGCACGACTCACTGTTGGTGTTGATACTGATGCACTGACTGGCGGGTTAACCAGCATTCTGGATTTGCGCCTGGAGATGCATGTAACAGTACTGGACACCACAGCAAGTCAACACACTGACTAGATGCCTTCTTTGCATTACCACACAGAGGGATCATTGGTCTGTATGTCCAAGTGCGAGTTCTGCTTTCACAAAAAAGGCATACACTCACTGTCCTCAAGAGGGTGGTGGGGCTTATTCCCCTGCACCATTCCTTTCTTCTCAGACTGTTAAGTTTTCATATGTTTGCAGTCTCAGCCAAAAGCCATGTTAAGCAGTGTCCACACTGCACATTGAATCGGTCCATGCTACGCCAGACCAGAATAACAAACCCACTGTTTTGCATTTTAGTATTCACGCTGGTGGCTGGGCTGCATCAGAGTGCCATGGTGGCTGGGCTGCATCAGAGTGCCAGAGTGGGCAAGGTTGCAACAGCAACATTCAGAATGCTTGATATTTCCAGCAACAGCTGAGAGATGGCAGAGCTACACTTCAGCTTCTGCAGAAAATGCGTGCAATCTCTCATCTGTTTTTATGAGAAGTGTTGATGTTAATCAGCCTTGCAGCACTGTATCCTTTTCATCAGCAGTTCTTGAACGGCATGAAAAACAGTTTCTTCTTGCGTTTTATAAAAAAAAGATGTTTCTTAACATTTTAGCAGGAACTAACCTAACCTAACCTAACCTAACCTTAAATTCTAAATATTGGCTACATAGTAAAATATTTTCTACTTGTAAGTTGTTATTTATCAGGAAGGTCTTTCAGATACCTTGAACCAATTAGGATTAATTGTTGTAGTCTATGTATGCTAGTGTGTGGTGTTGCATGCATGACAGGTGGAAGGGGAAGAGGTGTTAAGCATCCACTCCAGATAGCAATGGCTTGCAAAGTCAGGCACTAGCAGGTCGGTATTGTGTTGTTTGTGACAAATGTTCACACACTGTCCTTGTCATCATGGATGTAGAACAACTTGTAAATGAAATTAGGCTCAACCCACCTATCTGCTATCAGGGACTGGGTGAATACCACAACTGCGATACAATTTCCAGATCACTGAACGAAGTGGCAGAGTCATGTAGTTCAGATTCAACAAATGAGTTCCGGGCTGACTTTGAATGTAATGTGGAGTTCCTTGTTATCATGATACAACCTGTTACGAAACAGTTCAGCTTCAACATTGGTTTCCTGCAGAACACAAAATATAAATGCAATCAAGTACATGATTAGCAATAGCCATGGATGTTTCCATTTCCCTTTTCAGTAGACTGTATGTATTCATCATTATATGAAATGCACATCACAAACTTTTCTTGCAGTGCAATGCACATTACTGTACAGATCACCTTTTTAGCCTGTCCGCCCCGGTAGCTGAGTGGTCAGCATGACAGACTGTCAATCCTAAGGGCCCGGGTTCGATTCCCGGCTGGGTCGGAGATTTTCTCCGCTCAGGGACTGGGTGTTGTGTTGTCCTAATCATCATCATTTCATCCCCATCGACGCGCAGGTCACCGAAGTGGCGTCAAATCGAAAGACCTGCACTAGGCGAACGGTCTACCCGACGGGAGGCCCTAGCCACACGACATTTCCATTTACCTTTTTAGCCAAATATCTACAAGGAAAAGATATCTTGTCACATTCTCTACCAAATTGTAAGCTTTATTTCCCAAAACAACATGATGATTCAGACCAAATTCCTAGCATTTTAGTTGGTGGTAGTAGTAACAGACCTCCATTCGTAAATTTTTTATACAACACACGCTGAACACATCTCCATCAAATTGCTTACTGCAGACTCCAACACCTACAACTACATTTCTCTCTATTAAGGATTGAAAAATCCTCAAAGCCAAGATCACAATTAAATTCTTATTCTGATTACACGTTTGGTTAGAAATGAGCCATCTTCAGATGATAAAAAATTCACACATTATTAAAATCTGGTAACATTCATACAGAACGTATAGGTAACATAACTTTACATAATTCATAACCAGTCAAGTAGAACGAAGGTCATGTAACAGGGTGTATACTTCCGCACACGCACACACACACAAAGTTCCCAGATTTCCCGGTTAAAATAGCACTTTTTCCCCCACATGAAAATACACTTCTTCCAAGGTGGAAAATTTAATGGTTTGAATAAATGTACATTAATGTAGCGACCAGAAATGTTAAGCTTTCACATATAATATTGGTCTCTTTTGCATGTGTTACACTTTAAGGAACATCGCACAAATGTGCTAGTAGAATTTTTAATGATGACATTAATGTCCGGTCTTCAGGGCTTGAAATTATTCTAAGTGGCTATTCCTCAATATGTTAAGTTTTAAATGAGAGTCAAATGCTGTGTGATTTAAGAAATTCGTTGCACATTTGCACAAATACTATAATTCATCTTGCGTAAAAGGAAATTTACTTTGACCTAACACTTTTCAAAGCAACATTCGCAATATTTTCCCCGCAACCTGTTATAAATAGCTTCATTTCAGCAGTTGCCTGAGAGTGTCAGGAAACAGGTGTTACTGCATGTGGGCAGCTACAATGACATAGGAAGCCCAAGTGGTCATACGTATATAGTATTAAGAGATCTTACATGATGTCATAAAAGAAATAGGATACTCCAAGAGCATTAGCATTTCGTAAACCATACTAAAATGCATTATTTGGCACAAAGCACACATTCGTAAGCTCAGATTCACAATGAAGTGGAGTCCCAACCTGATATTAAACTTTTCACTGTGGTTTTCGGGATGCAGATTTTTTTGGCGTAATAGTAGTGTATTATCTCATGTTTGTTTCTTCATTATGGCATAAAGAAGATTGTATGAGTACTCCAAGCATAATACCAGTCCCGACTATTGCATATTTCGAAAGATACAAAAGAATACTTACATGAGTTATTTCAAAAGTAAAAAAACTAGAAAATGACAAAATAGTGTGCGATTCCAAGAACACAACTAAAGGAACGTGGCACATTATAAGGCAAGAAATGGGTACCAGGCCAGTAAATCACAGTAATATAGAGCTGACTATGAATAAAAATAAACTGACCCCAAACATGTTGATAGTGCTTTCAACAATTATTTCTCAAATATAGTACAGCAGTTAATAAATACAAACCATGACGAACAGCCAACCAGTCACTCAGATCAAAAAATTCATTCAAGCACATTATTCCTGTATCCAGAAACACCCGAGGAACTGTCCAGAATCCTAAAAGAATTACCTAATAAATATTCAGTAGGTGTTGATGAGATAACAGATGCTATTATCAAAGCTAGTGCAACACTTATTGTGGAACCACTGACAGACACAGTAAATTCATCTTTTGAGAGTGGTGTATTTCCAAATAATCTAAGAAATGCAAAAGTAACACCTTTACATAAGAAGGGTACAAAAAGTGATATTGCTAATTATAGACCAGTTCCAGTTTTGTCAGGCTTCAGCAAAATTATGGAAAAAATGTTCCTTAGAAGATCAACAGTTTTCTTAAATAAAGAGAGCCTGATAAGTAACTTCCAACATGGGTTCAGAGCTGGAAAGTAAACTCAGTCAGCAATTTTTGCCTTCTTAAATGAAGTATTAAAAGCAGAGGATGATAAACAACATGTATCTGGGACATTTCTGGATCTAAATAAAGCCTTTGATGTAACTGATCATGGCATTCTCTTGTGTAAATTAAGTAATTATGGAATTAGAGGCCAGTATGAAAAGTATATCTAGTCGTACATCAGTAATAGTCAGCAGATTACAGAAATAAAACACAAAGATAGTGAAACACAAAAATTTCTAGTTTTTACAAGTGATGAGCAGAAAATCAAGTATGGAGTCCCACAAGGGTCAGTTCTAGGACCTGTCCTATTTCTGCTGTATGTAAATGACTTGGCTAATAAAATACATGATGGTACCACTGTACTGTTTGCAGATGACACTAATATTCTCATTAAATCACAGAATGAGGAAAATCTGCAGGAGGCTACAGTATCTGTTATGCATACCTTAACACACTGGTTCAAGACCAATAGGCTCATCATAAATTCTGAAAAAACTGTGGCAGTTAACTTTCATACCACACAAAAACTCCATCCTGCAAATCCTGTTTTTCACTATTGAAGGAAAAAAATGTGTTGAAGGTCAGTCATACAAAATTTCTAGGTGTACATGTTCAGGCAAATCTGAAGTGGGAGGTACATCTAAACAAATAAGACACTGAATTCACTAGCATATGCTGTTAGGATCCTAACTCAAAATACAAGCTGCTCATCAGTGCTGACGATGTATCATTGCAGTATACAGTTGCTACTTATGTACAGAATAATTTCTGGGGGGAATTCCACGAATACTACAAAAACATTTAAAATACAGAAAAAGATTATAAGTGTGATAAAAAAAGCTAAATGTGAGGATTCCTGTAGACCCCTTTTTAAAACTTTGAAAATATTGCCACTGCCTTGCTTTTATACAGGGTGTTTCAAAAATGACCGGTATATTTTAAACGGCAATAAAAACTAAACGAGCAGCGATAGAAATACACCGTTTGTTGCCATATGCTTGGGACAACAGTACATTTTCAGGCAGACAAACTTTCGAAATTACAGTAGTTACAATTTTCAACATCAGATGGCGCTGCGGTCTGGGAAACTCTATAGTACGATATTTTCCACATATCCACCATGCGTAGCAATAATATGGCGTAGTCTCTGAATGAAATTACCCGAAACCTTTGACAACGTGTCTGGCGGAATGACTTCACATGCAGATGAGATGTATTGCTTCAGCTGTTCAATTGTTTCTGGATTCTGGCGGTACACCTGGTCTTTCAAGTGTCCCCACAGAAAGAAGTCACAGGGGTTCATGTCTGGCGAATAGGGAGGCCAATCCACGCCGCCTCCTGTATGTTTCGGATAGCCCAAAGCAATCACACGATCATCGAAATATTCATTCAGGAAATTAAAGACGTCGGCCGTGCGATGTGGCCGGGCACCATCTTGCATAAACCACGAGGTGTTCGCAGTGTCGTCTAAGGCAGTTAGTACCGCCACAAATTCACGAAGAATGTCCAGATAGCGTGATGCAGTAATCGTTTCGGATCTGAAAAATGGGCCAATGATTCCTTTGGAATCATTGAGGATGCAGGGGCGATGGGACTGCAACATGGGGCTTTTCGGTTCCCCATATGCGCCAGTTCTGTTTATTGACGAAGCCGTCCAGGTAAAAATAAGCTTCGTCAGTAAACCAAATGCTGCCCACATGCATATCGCCGTCATCAATCCTGTGCACTATATCGTTAGCGAATGTCTCTCGTGCAGCAATGGTAGCGGCGCTGAGGGGTTGCCGCGTTTGAATTTTGTATGGATAGAGGTGTAAACTCTGGCGCATGAGACGATACGTGGACGTTGGCGTCATTTGGACCGCAGCTGCAACACGGCGAACGGAAACCCGAGGCCGCTGTTGGATCACCTGCTGCACTAGCTGCGCGTTGCCCTCTGTGGTTGCCGTACGCGGTCGCCCTACCTTTCCAGCACGTTCATCCGTCACGTTCCCAGTCCGTTGAAATTTTTCAAACAGATCCTTTATTGTATCGCTTTTCGGTCCTTTGGTTACATTAAACCTCCGTTGAAAACTTCGTCTTGTTGCAACAACACTGTGTTCTAGGCGGTGGAATTCCAACACCAGAAAAATCCTCTGTTCTAAGGAATAAACCATGTTGTCTACAGCGCACTTGCACGTTGTGAACAGCACACGCTTACAGCAGAAAGACGACGTACAGAATGGCGCACCCACAGACTGCGTTGTCTTCTATATCTTTCACATCACTTGCAGCGCCATCTGTTGTTGAAAATTGTAACTACTGTAATTTCGAAAGTTTGTCCGCCTGAAAATGTACTGTTGTCCCAAGCAAATTGCAACAAACGGTGTATTTCTATCGCTGCTCGTTTAGTTTTTATTGGTGTTTCAAATATACCGGTCATTTTTGAAACACCCTGTATATATGAAATACTAATTTTCACAAAAGGGAGCATCTTAAAAAAGGAAAGTTTCTTCAAACACAACTACGATACACACACATATAAACTAGACAGAAGATGAACCCACACAGGAACACAATAAATACAAACTTATGCAAAAGAGGAGTGTATCATTCTGGAGCTATGTTATATAACCATATGCCTTCTTACCTAAAACGCTTACCAACATTAAATGCATTTAAAATAAATTTAAAAATTCTTGCTTGACCACTGCTTCTATTCTTTGAGTTTATGGAACATCATAATAAGTAAACCTCATTTACCAAATTCACTAATTGTCAATTCAATTCATAATATAGTTTACATTGTGCTTATCATGTCATCTCACTTAATAACCGCTATTATCACATGTAGAAGCAATGTAGTACACCAACCTACATTAGTATGCATTTTTATAATGTCAAGAATGTAGTCAAAATGACTACTGTATTGTAAACTAACTAGGTTTACCACTGTCCTATCACATGTACAAACAATGTACGCAACTGATTCTTGGACCAATAAATAAATAATGTCATACACGCCAGAAGATGAAAATGTGCACTATAAATTCAGTGAACAGTTGAAACTAGCCAATAGTGTGGAATGAAACACTTCGTTTCAAATAACTTGACTGTCTCAAGGGAAAATATTAATAAAAGCCACATTTATTTAGCACACTGACAAAAATAACTTCATTGTTCTGCAAGGCGACAGACTGCCAAAAATACGGAAATGAAACAAAATAAAAAAACTGAAACTAGTACCACATGTTAGCCTTATGTAATTATGTGAATGTATTGTAATTCACTTGATAGCTCCCAACCACAGAATCTCATTTTGTTTTAATTTGACATGAGAAGTGTAAATGAAGAGGAAACAGCAAATTCACTACACATGAACACAGCTTACATGGAGACTAACCCCCTCCCCACTACAACTCAAGACAGCTATGCGCATGCGGGAATCTGGCAGCTTGGGTGTGCCAGAAAAATTTTTCCGGATAGCATCTGGCTGCTTGTTCCAATTGCTGATACAGCTAACAGCCACACTTCAAATAGCTGGAAGCGGAAGAAGGTACTGCCCATATGCAACTCAACTGCGCAAGTGCGTGAGCCCATGAGCAACGGCTCAAACGAACTTAATGTAAACTGTTGTGATGTCACGCTCGTCGGCAGCAGTTTATTGTTAGAAAGTATTCCATAGTCTTCATCCTAAAGCCTTTGACACAGTCTGCTGTTTATCAGGTCTTATTAGTAATTACAAAAATGTAACTGAAGACTGAAACAATGAAAAATTCCCGGAATTCTAAAAAATTCCCAAGTTTTTCCCGGTTTTCACCTGGATGAAAAAATTCTGAGTTTTTCCCGGATTTCCCAGTTCTCTCAGAGCTTATACACCCTGTATAACTAAGGCGTTATACCATTAAAGCTTAATAACTGACACACTTTACTCCGTGTTTGTATTACCTCAGAGCAGGGATCATCATGAGTACGTTATTACAACAAGGCATATGAGAATAAAATTGCAGTTGACAACCATTATAACCATCAAGAAGCACAACTATTGAACTGCACGTCATATAAACGTGTGGTCAGTATCGTGTCATGTTATCTGTTAAAGCCTTGTTCGGTCAGTTTATCTTAAAACTGTACTGATGAATATAATTTTGTTATAAATACATTAACATCTTTAGTCCTTTTACATTTTATTAGAATATTAAGATTCTACGAAAGTAAAATAGCTGACTGCTAATGCCACCAAGTGATGATCACCTTTAGTAGCTTATCGATCACATTGGCCGCCAGTCCCCTTTTCACTGCAGTGCTGGCCACAAACATTGAAGACAAAGTGCATTTCAAACGTTGTTTTTGTTGATCATTGTAATGGTCATCAACTGCAATGTTATTCTCATATACCACACTGCAATAACATACTCATGATGATCTCTGCTACAATATAATACAAATACTGATTAATTTGTGTCAGTTTCTAAGCTTTAAAGGCCTAATGCCTTAGTTCTATGACTTTTGTTCTACTTGATTGGTTATCAATGATGTAAAGTCATCTTGGTTATATGTTCTGTATGGATGTTAACAGTTACAAAAAATTATGATAGATAAATTGACTCCAACACTGACAATGTCAACAGATCTGGTAAAAAAACTGTTGTTGTCATCAGCAACTGTTTGTAATGTAATATAATAATATTGCCTGTAAATATAGAAAATGCTGCAAGAATTTTTAAGACACTGAATATGTATGTGCTTTCTATCTTTGCATGATACACAGTTTGGGAAACTACACAATGCTGCCATTTTACTGATAATGTATTTAAATCAAGAAACAGTCAGCATTGGTAAAAGAACGAGAGCAAGTGATTTCCATATGGCCACCAAAACTTCTTTCGCCAGCAATGATTCAATCAACACTCCTATTCAAAATGATGATGCCAGTGCGCAATAAGATATCCTAGTACTCAGATAATTCAGAAGGAAACTTGTTAAATTTGCTACTCGAACATAGTGAAGTGCAAGGTATTTTCAGTTTGGTTAGTATAATAGATATTTACTCAGCTCATTTACTTGCATATTTCTATAGCAGTAGGAAGTTAAAGAGTCATATTTTCTAACACACTTTTATTATTCTTTCAGTTAGAACAGCGACATCGAACTAGAAACATCTTAGAGACAGTTACAAATATGAACTTAGAAGTTTTGGCAAGCAAAATCGGTTGATCTAGGGAAAAGTCCGATGAAATGTGATTCCACTTGGCCTTAGCTTCACAGTACGAACTTCTTACAAGATATTTTAATTGTAACAATTATGTACACCTTATGTATTATCTTAGAAGATAGGTTAGTAAAAGCCAAATCTACATTTATACCATTTGTAAACTTAGAGAGAGCTTTTGACAATGTTGACTGAAATGCCCTTTACAATCTGAAGGTAGCTGGAGTAAAATAAAGGGATTGCAAGATTATGTACAAGGAGCAATCAAATTAAAACAAGACAGACAGAAAAAAGTAAACTGTTTATTATTTCAAAAGTAATCACTGTAAGTGTTAATATATTTATCCAATGGTGAGACAAGATGGACAATGCCTTCATGGAAAAATGTTAGCAGTTGCCTGCCGATCCATGACTGCACCAGGACATGCATCTCTTCATCCAAAGCAAATTGACAGCCATGAAAGCCTTTCTTCAGGGCTCCAAAAATATGGAAATCACATTGGGACAGATCAGAAGGATGTGTAAGGGCTTCCCAGCAGAACTTCTGCAGCATACTCTAAACATCCTTGGCAACATGCAGGGTGGATATTATCCTGCAACAGAATGCTGCCATCTGTCAACACTCCTCGAAATTTGGACTTGATGGAGTGCATCAATTTTTGCAAAGTGTCTACATTATTCCGTTGTGGGTTAATCATAACACCATATTCCTGAAAATGAATGAGCTGCAGGTCCTTGCAGTCAAAGAAAAAGGTCATCATGACTTTCCTGAAGATGGTGTGCCTTTGGATTCGAATACAATGTGGAAGTTTCGCTGGAAAGCCCACACATCCTCCATACAATCTTGATCTCTCCCCACATGATTTCCAAATTTTTGGAGCCCTGAAGAAAAACATGAGGTTTTGATTTTGCAAGATGGAACCATTCATTACCATTCATCAACATTTGTGAATGTGATACCTTCAGCTGAAGCCAGATCTGTGTGTGGGATGGTATCATTAGATGGACACACAGTCCCTATCTTTCCATCAGACACTTCGATTGAAATGGTGCACGAATATTTATGAACCTCATTGTGCCTGTACATTATATGATTTTACACCAAAAATTCTTGAGGGTGACAACTTTCAACAGCAAACAATTCAGCACAAGGAATGGCTATCTTAATTTACTGACCTGAATCCCACTGACACACACACGCACACACACACACACACACACACACACACGCACACACACACACACACAAAAAAATCAAAAACTGTTTAGGTTACTGAAAGAAAACAAAATCAAAATATGACAAAAAAAAAAAAATTAAAATTCCCAGTTACACTGATACATGTATGCATTTATAAACAGAGCTGCATTAGTACCATACAACATGTTTAATAATTAACTTTTCAATACTAAATTAAAAAAAAGTTCAGTTATTATTAGTGACTCCTTTGGCCTGGCTTATAGACAAATGTCTTCCAAGGAGGGTTTAATATTAGAAATAAACGGAGTTTCCTAATGATGTTTTGCTGAGTTCTGTCCTTTCAAAGCAGCCAATCCAGAAAATCTGGTTTTGCGAAACTAGGATGCTGCAAATGGTAATAGCACACAGAATGCTCATTTTCAGTACAGAAAACTCATCAATCCACCCTGCCCAAAATTGAAAGAGCGATTTCATTCTAAACTGTCTTTTGATTTGTCATTTGCATGAATTCTATGGAGACTACTATTTTAGTAATTGAGAGACATTCGAGATGATTGTCTGGAAGACAGAGCTACAGGGGGCCATCAACTGAGGTTCTGTCAACGTAGGAGGTTGGTTTATGAAATTGTAATAAATTTACTTACTCTTGGTAGTTTGAAGTTTTGGCATCAAAATACTCATTGTTATCGTATGAAAAAAGAGAGCGGGGGTGAGGGGTGTGTGTGTGTGTGTGTGTGTGTGTGTGTGTGTGTGTGTGTGTGTGTGTATATGTGTGTGTGTGTATGTGTGTGTGTGTGTGAGGGGGGGGGGGGGGGTTATGACTGAAAACTGTGCAGGGCATTGTGAAAGAAGTGTAAACATAAGAGATTACTTAGGACCGGAAAAGCAGTCGGACTTAACAGAGATAACCCAAAGAATTTCAGACAAATATCCCTACTATGTACCAGCTACAAATTATTCCAGAGAATATTACTTACCAGATTAACTCCTTACATCAAAGCCAACCTTCCTACATACTAAGTTGATTTTCGAACATGTACAAAGTGTTGGGCTCGAGTACTGTTTCCCACAATCTACACTTAGAAAGGCTTCCAAAACATAAAGATAACTGGCCTGGTTCACAACGATCTCACATCAGCTTACAATACAATACAGATTGAGAGGCGACTGCTTAAGCTAACTACAGTAATCTAATGCTACCAGATTTACACCTTATACAAAAACATGTTAATAGATATGGAAATCAAGGTTTCACTTCATGGCATGAACAGCACAAACATGGCTGCAAATAATGGCCTGCCACAGGGTTTGGCACTAGCACCCCATAAGATGGTACAATTGCAATGAGACTCCCCTAAATTGAATGTTTTTTTGTGGCACTTCCTGGTGGAAATGTTATGGGCATTTCTTTCTCAGGGAAGCAACTGCAATTGGTGTTTCTTGATTCACTATAAATATGGCTCTTTCCTCATATAAAAGCAGCTGAATAACAGAACTTTATTTGGCGGTAAGATGATGTGTGCCTCAATGGCATAAATCAGTATGCAATTCGTTAAACAATGTTGTACACGACTAATGGACTCACTGCAAGGGTCTAGATGACAGAGCTCGTTTCACATGGCCTCCACATTCACCCGATCTCACACATGCAATTTCTACCCTTGGGGGTCCACAAAGAATTATGTGTTCGTGTCTCCACCACCAGCTGATCTACCAGACTTAAGGAGGAGGAGGAGGAGGAGGAGGAGGATTGGGTTTAACATCCCGGCGACATCGAAGTCATTGAAATAAAATGAAATGATTGTATGGCATTGTTGGCCAAGAGGCCCCATGCGGGGGAGTTCAGCCACCATATTGCAAGTCCTTTTTAGTTGACGCCACTTTGGCGACTTGTGGATCAATGATGCTGAAAACGATGATGGACACACAACACCCAGTCCCCTGCCAGGAATCGAACCTGGGCCTCCTTTGTGGTAGGTGGAAACGCTACCGCTACGCTATGGAGGCGGACATCGAAGTCATTAGCGATGGAGCACACACGGGGAAGGAAATCGGCCATGTACTTCCAAAGGAACCATCCCTGCATTTGCCTGCAGTGATTTTAGGGAAATCATGGAAAACCTAAATCTGGATGGCTGGGCACGGGCTTGAAGTGTCATCCTTCCAAAAGCGAGTCCAGTGTGCTAAACATGGCGTCACCTCGCTCTGTTAAGAAACAGGATTGAAGCAGTTGTTGCAACAGTTACTCCAGACACACTAATCAACATTTGGGAAGCACCCTTCTATCAATTCAATCTGTGCCCTGTGATAATGCTGCTAACACTGAAGAATTATAGGAAAAGCAATTTGAATTTCTATTTAATTTTTAGTAGTATTTATAATTTTAAGTTCAATCTAATAAAAGCTACAAAGCCTTAAAATCTCATATTCATTTGAAAGACACAGTATATAAATATGTGCTAAGATAGGACAGTGTCTCGAAATATCGTACTAGAATTTTGTTACCAGCTGTTATGCTCATCTGACAATATGATGCTTTCAGTTTCTGTGTGGCTGCAGGAGGTAGTCAATATGTAAAACAAGCCGGACACTGATACAGAATATAACAGTGCCTTTTGAAATGTTAGCAAGAGGTTGCCCAGTAATACAGAAAAATTCTTCAGAAACAAGTAACTATTAACAACTAAATGAGAAAAATTAGTAATGCTGCCACATATGCAAACGGAAGATACGGACATATGATATGTGTAACCTCTGGCAAGGGCACCTACAGTAAGTGTATTGCTGATTTTGCCAGCTGGTCATGTGAATTTCCACAGTGGACAAATATGAGGCTGCCCAGTAGCAGCCTGTTCAGCTGGTGCCATCCTAATCACCTCTGTCTGTGTACTCTGACCACAGCAACAGTTTACTGGGTGCACCGTGTTATGAATTATGAATGTGTGATTTTCACCACTGCTAGGCTTAAGGGAACTCTGACTATTAAACACCTGCTTGCCAACAAAGTAGTGCTTGAACTTTATTCAGCTTAATCAGCAATCATCTCATATTAACTTCTATTGTGACTCAAATGAATATTCTGCCAGTACTGTTTGGTTTATGGATTAACATACTATTTTAATTCGTTATTATGGAAGGACTTCTGTTCAATAAATGTTGTTGGCTATAATTGATTGAAAACATCTCTATACTACACACAAATAAAACTGAATTGAGAATGAAATGTCAAGACCAATTTTTTTCTGTACATTCAGTATTCCCACATGCAGATTTTTTTCTATTCTAACTGTGGTATTACAAAATATTCTTTATATTTAGTGTGTAGAACAACTTTGTACAAAATACTCTGGCACACAAATCCTCTAAATTGCAATCTACATGAGTAAAACACTGGCAAGTATAATGAGTCAGACGTTCCTTCCAATCGATCTGTAGAGATTAGCATGCAGTGTCAGTATTCTGTTAGTTGTTCAAAATTTCAGCTGTTCTATATTAGAGTTTTCAGATTATATCTATAAGAAAACACACATAAGTAGAGTAATTCTCATTTTTAAAAAAATGCATACTGTCATCTTACCTCTTTCCCTTCTATCTTCTATTATGTGGTGCATTTGTGTCTGTAACATAAATAAGGTATCATGAGAATTACATATACACCTAATGCAATAAATGCAACACATAATTCTTACACTCTAAAGACAGTAAAATGAAATGAAATTAGTCATTTATAAATTATTATTTACGAAAAGCATGAATGTTTAAAATTGATTTTAAAGCACTACACAATAAAATGGCTCGAGTGCCACAATGATGAAGCCATTTACAGAAGCTCTCCATGGTTGAGGGATGCACCACAGTGAAAATGAGCAGTTTTCTCGTCACACAAACAAAATGAGGCTGACCATGGAATATGCTGGGGAAGGAAGCAGTCTTCAAAAAAGTTTGCACATTCCTCACTTTATGGAGCCGGCTTAGTCCTGCGTGAAGGAAGGGCAATACAGCCTAAAACTACCTAGCACTGCATTTCCTGTTGCAATTGGTCTAAATACAGAGGATCACAAGTGCATATTGTGTACATGGTGACACAAACTATCAATGAGTTTGCAATCCCACTCAACACTTCAAGGTGTCAGTAGTGGCCACCACGATGGCATGTAACATCTATGGAACAATAACTGTAGTACTCATTTACAAGAAGTCATCTGCCGCATAGCAGGCCAGGATGATGATCGGCTGTCCCCTGCAGGCTGAGACGTTTGTGATTTCTGGCACACAGAAGCCAATAGTATGGGATGTGTGTCACTAGTAGAGCTTGCAGCAAACTGTGTCAAATCAATAAAACAGTGCCAATGTGCACTGTAGTGCTCCAGCATGGAGCAAATACTGGACACAGAAGTACAGCCCATTACAGCCACATAGGTATCATTACCATTCTGTGACTATATTAAATAGTCTAATGCTCATCATGTTGTATGTGACCATTATCTAAACAACTGATTACACACAAGATAGATCCATTTCCCAGAGATCGATCATGTTGCTATACTTCAACTCAGTAATATGCCAATACTGGAACCTTTGCCATTGTTGAGGAACAGCAGCACTATTTGTCATGATTCCACGCTGTTTTAAGGATCTTCATTTATGAGCATGGTGTAATACTGACCTCAGTCACAGAAAGGAGTTTTCTGATGCACCTAAGTGTATGCCAACTTGCTGCTATCTTAATAACTCATTGTTGGTACACCGTGCAACAAATCCACGAACTGGATATTCCTTGCATAGTTTCACCAAACGAAATAGCAAAACCAGAAATAATCTGTGCATGAAATGTATGAAATGCTGTTATCTAAAATTATTCGAGCTGTTACTCACACTCTGAAGTCTACTATAAATACAATTCATTTAGACAGTTTTCGCAGGCACGCTGGCAACTAAGTATGCAATCGCTATCTAGCACATTGGCTGCTGCGAGGGGAGAAGAGGTATGGGAGAAACAAGACCAACCTCCTCTTGGCAGGGCAGCACACTGGAAAAAACATTACACTCACAATGCCTACGGCAATACTGTATTGCTGTGCCGCACTGAACTGTTTGCTTGCCAAGATTGCCAATGAGCGGAAACAAATCATACTGGCCTAAGTCAACCAGCTTTCACACATTCCTCTGCTCCCACATAAATGTCAAGTTGTACTATGTATACAAAATGGTCAGAAACAGTCTGAAAAGCTTATCTGGTGATGTGTGGTAAGTTGTGCTGAGAAATAAATGGTAAGAAAAAAATCCAATTTGTTGCAGTGTTCCCAAGTAATTTAGTGCTGAAGTTAGTCAAATGGGTCATTACAAACAAAATTTGAGTGGCCCGCCAGAACCTATGTCAAACACTTTATTCGTTTGATTTCTTACCAGCCGAACAATAGAGCGACATAAAAATTGGACTTTGGATGGCAGTAAGGATCAAACCTGATCCAAAGGCTGAGCAGTCTTGTGCGCTATCATCTACACAGTGAGAACAACTGACAATAACTGCATCTAGTGGATCACTTTACTTTGCATGCACAGCTGCCTGATTGGCTATCTTCAACACTAAGTAATGTGGGAATGCTGCAATGTGCCAAATTTTTTTCTGAGCAATTATTCCTCAGTCCAATCTACCCTGCAACACTCTTACAAGCTTTTCAAATTGTTTCTACCTGCCCTTTACAATGTATCACCGAAGAGTGATAAATCAAATCATACACCATACTGTGAATGGTTTATCAAGATTTCAACAACTCTAGCTCAACTAAGAATGGCTATGGTCTGGGTCGGAGTCCTGGTACTCAATGTTGACTTGTCAGGAAGATTCAGTACAGAATACACTCCGGAACCAAGGTCAACATTGATTCAGAAAACAACTTCCAAGCTATGCCTAAGTCATTTTCCAGAATACATTTCCTCCCAAGAGTCTTGAACCTACAAAATACCAGGAAACCCACAATTCTGTAAAGAACTAAACCCCTGCATATAAAATGGCTTCAAACATTCTGACTACTTTGAAGATGAGTTAATGTGTTAAATATTTGGCATTAAGCATGTAACTGTGAAAAAGTTTTCTCATTCTCAAATACTGGACGAATATAAAAAAGCACTCCATCTTCAGGCCACGAGTGGCCTATCGGGACCATCCGACCACCGTGTCATCCTCAGTGGAGGATGCGGATAGGAGGGGCGTGGGGTCAGCACACCACTCTTCCGGTCGTTATGATTATATTCTTGACCGAAGCCGCTACTATTCGGTTGAGTAGCTCCTCATTGGCATCATGAGGCTGAGTGCACTTTACGAATATAGTGCGGGTATTTTGTGAGCAGCTAGTCATGCTGACAAGATCCACATGCAGTTTCTAACTGTAATACTTCTCTTACAGTGTTAAACCATTAACATACCTCTTAATGACTGCGCCATGACAAATTTAAGTTTCTAAGTTCAGCCAATAATTAAACTAAACACCTGAAATCAAATTTTTGTTGCCCCTGGAGGAAGTCAGGTAGGCAACCTGTAATCGAAAATGTACGCCAGGTCCTGGATTAGCCATTTGGGGGAGCTTCTGCGAAGTTCCAAAGAGTTATTAAAAGTACTGAAAGAAAGACCCTCTCTGCAAAATCTGCACGCGCATTTCTGTCTTCATCTGTGTGGTGTATCAGCTTGATCTGAACAGGCACACTAAGCATAAATCCTGATGACTAATTTAGGTAATATGAATGGGTGGTCAATCTACAAAATATTGAGTCGTAGATCTAATAAAAATTACTTTACAATGTTTTAAGAAATCGCTTTCATAAACGAAATGGAACTGAAAATACCTATTACATCACACACAGACACACACACACACACACACACACACACACACACACACACATTGCTTCTCATGGACAGAGTAAGAATAATTTCAAACAGGATTGTATGCAACAAGTTCTTTTAACATTTTAAAAAGGGCTTTCCTTAGAAAGGTTTCAGTACAAGAGTAAATGGCACTCTCAAGCAAGCTTTCAATGTAAATGCCAGTTCCAAGACATTAACACTCTGAAGACCAAGTCCCAGCATACCTTGACCCCACAACTCTGTGTTACAAAGACTGCACCCAAGTATTGTTTGGGCTGCAATTTTCTCAACGTGTGAGCCATCTATCACTTAAAAACTGGACTCATATCACATGAGAACAATGTACGAATGTCTTGCTACCCGTTCCTTGACTGGTGCTGCCTTTTGTTGCCAATTTCTATAATTACTTTGAAAAGAACATTAGCAAACATAATAACTGCTTTCACGCATGGCTAAGCCAATACAACTGCACTGACATAATTTTACAAGTGTACCAGTTAGGTTTCGATTTTTGCTGTAATTCTGCTAAAAATATGTCAAGTTTGTTGTGAAAAAGAAATTTTGGAAGCTCAAGACAATTGCACAATACCTCACCTCACACTCTTTTCTTGGAGGACTGGTTGGTTGGTTGGTTGGTTTAAAAGAAGGGGGTGGGGGCACCAAACTGCTAGATCATCAGTCTCTCATTCCGATTAAAATAATTCCACAAGGATGGGAGTAAAATAATCGAGACATACAAAACACAGCTGGATAAAAAGGAGAAAACCACAAGAATGACAGAAGGGCAACAAACACTAAACTGGACAAAATCGGACAAGGAAACCATAGAGAAATGTACGAAACATGTAGAAGAGATCAAAAACAAGAGAGCAGATTACAATGGCTGGCTGACCACGAGAATAAAAAGGAGAAGCCAGCCACTTTGCAACACAACACATTAAAACCTCCACCCTAAAAGCACCAGGGTGGAGGACACAAAGGGACAAAGGACATGTGCTAAAACATAGATCAAATGATACAACCCACCCTCACGAATAAAATGTAAAACTCAATCAGTTGAAGAGGCATTGTCAGATAAAATTAGCGGCAACGAGACCGGTAACGCAAGATTTTGTTGCAGGGCAGTCAAATTAGGACAGTGCACCAGAATATGGGCCACTGTCAACCGGGTGCCGCACTGACACTGAGGTGGGTCTTCACGGTGTACTGACCGTGGGATGCCCAAGCATGGCCAATGTGGAGCCGGTAGAGAACCACGGAGTCCCTGCAAGAGGCCCGCATGGAGGACCTCCACACATTTATAGCCTCCTTAATGACATGCAGTTTGTTGTATGTACTGTTATGCCATTCCATCTCCCAAAGCTGAAAAAACATGCAGCGTACAAGAGAACGCAGGTCAGTTTCGGAAATTCCCACCTCTCAAAGTGGTTTCCGTGTAGCCTGTCGGCAAATTTGTTGCCTGGGATTCCGACGTGTCCTGGGGTCTGCACAAACACCACTGAACGATGGGACCATCCCCAGGGTATAGCTGGACTCCTGAATGGATGCTACCAAAGGATGGCAAGAGTAGCAATGGTCGATAGCTTGTAGGCTGATCAAGGAGTCAGTACACAGGAGAAATGACTCGCCAGGGCACGTGTGGATGTGCTCAAGAGCACGAAATATGGTCGTCAGCTCTGCAGTGAAAACACTGGAGCCATCTGGCAAGGAGTGCGTCCAATATGTCCTACATGAACATACGTGTAGTCTACATGACCATCAGCCATCGAGCCGTCAGTGTAAACCACTTCACGGCCCCAGTACACGTCGAAAATCTAGACGACGTGATAGCGGAGAGATCCAGGTTTAACGAAGTCCTTAGTGCCAGCGAAAGGTCCAGAAGAATCTGCGGCCTAGGTGTACACCATGTAGGTGTGTGTGAATGGACCTCGAGGAGAGCTGGTAATGGTAAGGACTCCAGTTCATACAGAAGGAAACGAACATGAACCACAATCATAAGCCCTGATCTGGGCCGTCGATGTGAGAGATGAACTGCCATGGTTGGGAAAAGGAGACAGTAATTCGGATGCACAGGAGAATTCCAAACGTGTGCAACGTAACTGGCCAGTAGTTGTGCACGACTAGCCTTCAATGGAGGGACTCTGGCCTCCACCAGGAGGTCACCGAACTCATTCTAGAAGCTCCCATCACTAGGCAAACACCACAGTAGTGCATTGGGTCGAGTAAACACAACGCTGAGGGCACCACAGAACCATAAACCACTTTCCTATAGTCAAGGTGGGATTGAACAAGGGCTCTGTAGAGCTGCAGCAGAGTAGAGCAATCTGCTCCCCCGTTTGTGTTGCTCAAGCAGTGAAGGGCGAAGGGCATTGAGGTGCTGCCAGCACTTCCACTTCAGCTGACGAAGGTGAGGTAACCAAGTCAATCGCGCATTGAAAACCAGTCCTAAGAATCCACATGTCTCCACTACAGTGAGTGGATCGTTATTAAGATAAAGTTCAAAAAATGTAGAATGCTTCACGATTTTGCATGTCATTCTAGCGCAGGGGCCATGCTCTTCTTGGGAGGATGATTGTACTGTCATCATTATATTAAAATTTGTAACCAATCACAAAACTAACATAAATATGAAAAATAAATCTTGAAGCTTGGTCAAACATACATCAAATTACATATGTGCCAGTAACACTTTAAAAAATGTGTAAGTGGTCAACTTCCTACGACCGATATTCTTCTAAGTGGCTGGCCTCCAAAGTTTTAAACATTTTCACTTACTTAATGTCACCTCTACTATTGGCAGGAGCAGCCCACTGACAATGATGATTGTTTCCTCAGCAATGGCAAACACTTTGGACCAGGATATTTCTTACTTCTTTCGGATATTACTTAAAGTCCTGTTGAAACAATTAACAATTACGAGGTGAATGAGCATACTACTTGTACCTCAAAGGGAGGAAAGAATATTATGATTTAATGTCTTGTTAATGAGGTGTCTCTTACAGATAGAACACTAGTTCAGACGGGGGGAAAAATGGTTGTGCCATTACTAAGGAAACCCTTCTGGTAAGGGTTTAATTAACTTAGGGAAATCAAGGAAAAGCTAAATCAGCATGGGCTGGACAGGAAACAGAACCCTGCACTCCTTAGATGGCAATCCAGAGCTTCCGTCTAGTACCTCCCTACTCCATTAATGTGGAGATGTACTACTACATGTATGTTGCATAATACTACTTCTGTGAGTGTCACAGACAAAATTAATTTAATAACTTAATACACTACATTTATTCTAATCTGTCAGCTTAGATTTAATAGCATCGTGAAGAACACTTCAGGATTTCTTGTTACAACTTGTTGACTAAAAAGCAAATCTTTCTCAATCCAAGCATTCAGTGCACTTAACAAATAAACAAACAATTCTGAAATTTATTAGGTGAATTGTGTGACCTCTCGAATTATTATATCATGTATTTTGCATTTCTAATTCATTTCTGTTGGAAGTCACACTGATAAACATGCAGCCTACATGCATACAATGCACGAAGTAACAAGGCTGCTGACACTCCCTCACTTTAGCCCGCCCACCCTTCTCTCTCTCTCTCTCTCTCTCTCTCTCTCTCTCTCTCATACACACACACACACACACACACACAGTGCAACAGAGTTTGTGTAACAGATTAACTGTTTTATCAGCTTTCAAAATATTATTAGGTACTGACAACAATATTCAGTTTTTGTACCATCTAATAAAAACAGAAAGTACTTTAATAATGTAGGGCAAATGAGAAAGACATCACTCATTACTTAACTTACAATAAATTCTCAATATACTTCAGTAATTTTACGGGAAATTTCAAAAATATTTAAACCTTTTGCAAACAGAAATCACAACACTGCACATTCCTTACAACTGAAAGAATTTGCTATTGCAACAGACATTTTTAAGAGGTTCTTTGGAGACGTAAATCACTGATGTTTCTCACTTTGATGATGTACAATGCATACTGTCAAGATGCTCTGCTTATGTCACATTGCAACAAAAAATAGCTGTTCTCACAGTATTGAGTGAACTACTGCCTCTAAAAATTAACAGAGTCTTTTAGAAACTAAATTTAAAGGAACATTGAATGGACTGAACAGTATTACGTCTTATTTAGAATTAACTCTTGCTTCACATTTTTAATGATATGGACACAAATTTCAATATTACTCTATACATAACTGAAGAGCCTATGTGCTCTGAAACAATGTGCATTTATGGTGTTTCTTTTTTTTCTTAAATGGATCTGATGTTACAACTGATATTTTGAAACAAGCATAAATTAAACACAGGGAACATAGTAGTAAACTTTGCACACTTTTCTTATTATTTTCAATTCATGTTGTTATAAAGGAAAGTAAGTCCTCACTGAAGAACAGCTTTGATCGTCATTCAACATTTTCATTAGAGGAATATCCTTCCAAGCTTGTGCCACACCTAATCCTGATTCTTTGCTACACACATCATATTCATGCAAAACCCACAGAGTTAATTTATGCTTCCATGCCTCCTATTCAAGTCCTGGCACACTAACATCCTGCATTTAAAGGCAGGTTCAACAAAGGAAACAGCTGTGTCAATACATGAACTTCACTGCAATAAATACACAATTTTTCATACATCCCTAATCACCTACTAGATGTCCCTTTATACAGGGTCTTACAAAAACATACGGCCAAACTTTCAGGAAATATTGCTCACATACAAAGAAAGAAAATATGTTATGTGGACATGTGTCCGGAAACGCTTACTTTCCATGTTAGAGATCATTTTATTACTTCTCTTCAAACCACATTAATCATGGAATGGAAACACACAGCAACAGAATGTACCAGCGTGACTTCAAACACTTTGTTACTGGAAATGTTCAAAACGTACTCCGTTAGCGAGGATACATGCATCCACCCTCCGTCGCATGGAATCCCTAATGCGCTGGTGCAGCCCTGAAGAATGGCGTATTGTATCACAGCCGTCCACAATACGAGCACGAAGAGTCTCTACATTTGGTACCGGGGTTGAGTAGACAAGAGCTTTCAAATGCCCCCATAAATGAAAGTCAAGAGGGTTGAGATCAGGAGAGCTTGGAGGCCATGCAATTGGTCCGCCTCTACCAATCCATCAGTCACCGAATCAGTTGTTAAGAAGCGTTCGAAGACTTCGACTGAAATGTGCAGGAGCTCCATCGTGCATGAACCACATGTTGTGTCGTACTTGTAAAGGCACATGTTCTAGCAGTACAGGTAGAGTACCCCGTATGAAGTCATGATAACGTACTCTATTGCGCGTAGGTGGAAGAACATAGGGCCCAATCAAGACATCACCAACAATGCCTAACCAAACGTTCACAGAAAGTCTGTGTTGATGACGTGATTGCACAATTGCGTGCGGATTCTCGTCAGCCCATACATGTTGATTGTGAAAATTTACAATCTGATCACATTGGAATGAAGCCTCATGCGTAAAGAGAACATTTGCACTGAAATGATGATTGACACATTGTTGGATGAACCATTCGCAGAAGTGTACCCGTGGAGGCCAATCAGCTGCTGATAGTGCCTGCACACGCTGTACATGGTACGGAAACAACTGCTTCTCCAGTAGCACTCTCCATACGCCGACGTGGTCAACGTTACTTTGTACAGCAGCAACTTCTCTGACGCTGACATTACTGTTATCGTCAACTGCATGAAGAATTGCCTCATCCATTGCAGGTTTCCTCGTCGTTCTAGGTCTTCCCCAGTCGCGAGTCATAGGCTGGAATGTTCCGTGCTCCCTAAGACGCCGATCAATTGCTTCGAACGTCTTCCTGTCGGGACACCTTCGTTCTGGAAATCTGTCTCGATACAAACGTACCGCGCCACGGCTATTGCCCCTTGCTAATCCATACATCACATGGGCATCTGACAACTCCGCATTTGTAAACATTGCACTGACTGCAAAACCATGTTCGTGATGAACACTAACCTGTTGATGCTACGTACTGATGTGCTTGATGCTAGTACTGTAGAGCAATGAGTCGCATGTCAACATGTCGCATGTAAGTTAACATTACCTTCCTTCAATTGGGCCAACTGGTGGTGAATCGAGGAAGTACAGTACATACTGACGAAACTAAAATGAGCTCTAACACGGAAATTAAGTGTTTCCGGACACATGTCCACATAACATCTTTTCTTTGTTTGTATGTGAGGAATAATTTCTGAAAGTTTGGCCGTACCTTTTTGCAACACCCTGTATAAATGGACACTGTCAATCTGGCTTTGGGGAAATTTTGAACAGCCATTGACAGACTGTGCAGGTCACCAAAACAAGGTAAACTTCAGAAGGTGCTTTACAGCCTACTACATCTGAACCCCACACACCCCATCCCTTTCTCTGAATTGCACATATGGAAACTATTCCACAACATTGTATTCTCCAGTCTTGTAACCTCCTAAAATTGTCTCTGCTGTCCTAATACTTTCACTCCTGTTCCCACAATTTTCTGACATCACTATTCTTGTATCACCAACTACATACTTTTCTCTGCACCCTGACTTTAGCTATGTTTGTGCCCCCACATCCAAGTTGTTTTTTGAGCAATGACTTGTATCACAGTGGAAGATATATGAGATTTGCAAAATTTTACAAACACACAGGTAAAACATGAAACTTCTCAGAACAAAAAAACCTTATAACATGAAAAAAATGAATATGTAAATATTTAGGTTTAGCCTTTTAATATTGCATATAACACAAATACAACTTAAGCACATTTGTTTCCAGTGATCTGTAGTCTACTTCTGGGTCACCCCATGATTACCAATGTAACATCTGTATAACTGACAATGAAACATTGAAGAATTAATATGAAAATAAGAAACTGATAAACTTCAATGGGACAGTACACAGTGAAGGTTAGGAACAGGAAGTACAGCACATGAAACACAACTAACTTCCACGGAATGGCCCTTTCCCAGCAGAAGAGTTACTGCCCTGCTCCAGACATGCAACATAAAAGCCACTTGTTTGGTTTGGAGTATGCTCCTTAGCACTGGGACTGTGCATGCATGCTCACATTCAGTTCTGACTGTAACAATTTTTGCAATCAAGAATGATTTGCGTAACCATCAAGGAATTGGTGGGAATGGGTCACACAGTTAATATAACTGAAGTTATGCTGTGATAAAGCTTTCATTCCGCTTTCCAAAAATTTTATAAACCACTTTGCAGGTAATGACAGTCACAGCAGAAGAGGAAATGACAGGAAGCTGCATTTCGCCCAGTAATTTATTTCATATGATTAATTCCTGTACCATATGAATAAACAACCAAAAGACATAGCAGGGTCATTCTAATAATGGAACTTAACAAAAATGTGTGTACTGCAGGTACTCACATCTCAGTTTTCTCTCCTCAGTGACAAGTCTCATAAGGAAAGAAGGAAAAAAAAGACGCATGGTTCTTGTACCAAAGAGGTGTACTGAAATGAAGTAAGAAGATTTCTATCATGCAATTCGCAATAGATGACTTCGCATATTTATACATAATGTCTTTTTGAAGCACAACACTGCTTGGCCTTACACTACAGCTGCAGCATAACAACTAATCACAAATATCAGTTGGTAACAGTTTTCTCACACCCCCTGGAATCCTGAGCCACTATTTTCATTCTAATGTGTGTTACAATGTTGTAGCAATTACATAAAGAAGTACTGCAAAAGGGGGCACTAGTATGACCAATGATCTTTTGTCACTGTTTACTTAGAAACTTACTTCCTAGGTAAACTTACTGGCAGATTAAAACTGTGTGCCCGACCGAGACTCGAACTCGGGACCTTTGCCTTTCGCGGGCAAGTGCTCTACCATCTGAGCTACCGAAGCACAACTCACGCCCGGTACTCACAGCTTTACTTCTGCCAGTATCTCGTCTCCTACCTTCCAAACTTTACAGAAGCTCTCCTGCGAAGTTGGTAGAGCACTTGTCCGCGAAAGGCAAAGGTCCCGAGTTCGAGTCTCGGTCGGGCACACAGTTTTAATCTGCCAGTAAGTTTCATATCAGCGCACACTCTGCTGCAGAGTGAAAATCTCATTCTGCTTACTTCCTAGGTGATTCTCAAACTGGGATGGCTTCTTTTACGGAACAGATTACTAAACATTACCCTCATGAAGATTATAAGAGCTAGAAGTATTGAAGCAGTGTTATTAATGTGCTCATAATTTTCATGTGATTGGAAACAATTCAAGTCTAACTGTCCCCTTCCAAACATCATCTACAATAACCAAGACCAAAAACTCTAATGATTCCGCAATAATACCTCCTCATATAGGGCTGTCACTATCACAGTAAGAGTTCCTTTAGTAAAGTGGAATGACATTCCACCTTCTAGGTTCTATTATAAAATGTTGAAATTCTCAACAACAACATACCTTAACATCAGAAAGAACTGTTGGAATCTTCTTTCAAATGAACTCAAACATCAACCCATAATGAAACATAATTTTTATAAACATTAATTATACTTTCAGGAATCAAAACTCAAATGTCTTTTCTATACAATACTGCAAATGCTATACCACAAATCAACACACACATTGTGCACCAAAAAATTTATCAGTTCAATACATTTTAAGTGAAATTAAAGGTTTATAAAAATGTGCATTTCTCTTATAAAACTTCCATTGTTTTAAATATCCCTTCTCTTTATCATTCTTGATATCAAAGAGAGACATAAAAGAAAACAGTCACAACTACTGAACTGAATATACAGCAACGAATAAAATTTCCAGTCTCATTATCCTAGTATGAATAAATTAATTCATTTCCCTTACTGATTTTTCAGTGGAATAGGTGAGTTGTATATTATTCCCAACTAGTCATACATTATTCCCAACTTTTCACAGTATTATCTAAAATCTTGTAGCCCATTCAACAGTGAGCTGTTCATGCTCATGTCCTCACAAATACAGTACAAAACCCCATTTCTGCCTTACACCTACAGGGTGGGGCAAATAAAAGTGGCCCAGCTGAGTGGATGCAACTGATATGAATTTGTAGCAGCATTAATGGAAGAGGAAAATACTACAGTTTCTTTTAACAGGATGGAGCAATTGCCCTTACAGCCTGTCGGACCTTGGAGTATATTTACACAGTCTTCACATCTGACAGAGTTGTTAGCAGAGGTCAGTCTGGTCACAGCCCTAGCTGGCCACCCAGGTCACCTGACCTATGAGTGTGTCATTACTTTGTGTGTGTGTGTGTGTGTGTGTGTGTGTGTGTGTGTGTGTGTGTGTGTGTGTGTGTAGGGGGGGGGGGGGGGGGGGGGAAGCCCTTAAGTCTAAGGTATATTGCAACAACTCCCATATTCTTCAAGAAACACAGCAATCCCAGCAGTCTAGCTTCAATCTGCTTTCAGAAACCTGCCGACCAGGGCCCACAAGTGTCAAGAGGTGAATGCTAGTCAGTTTCAACATCTGATATAATCTGGTTAGTAATGTGTTTCCTTTCCTCTGCTGTGGTTTTTTGTACCCTGGAACTCTGTTCCATTTTTATTTGCCCCACCCTGTATTTGTGCAGTTTCTCTACATTTATGTAAATCTTTATGTCCATAAGCGGCTGCAAACTAACATAAATTGCTACATCATTTTGTAATGATGTGTCACTGATCAATTTATGGGCTATTTAAATACATTAATTTTATATTTGGGTTCTTGCTGCACATTTATAGATATGTATGCATGAAAGTTTAATACATACATCAACAAATACTTTTTTTTTTTTTACAAAGAATTTTAAGAAAGTTTTAAATATCACCTTGAAAATATAAAATTACATAATTGAGTTTGTTTGTTAATACATGTCTGTGGTTCTGGCAGACAACAAAATTCCTGCGCCACAGTGCTGTAATCACACCTCTAAATGAGAGGAAACAAACTTGGCACAGTAGAGTAGCGCACTTGCATCTAAATAGTTCGATTCTGTAAATGACGTGTGCAAAATCATATAAATCAAAGATAACTAACAGTCAGTGGGGGGCTGGGGGCATATTCAAGGAAAGCTGTGTTCAAAACTGTAAGCAACAGTAACAACCTAGACAAGTACTGATTATGCAGGTGGACTTCAATGCCAGGGTATACGATCCATATGGGCCTATGCCTCACATAGCCTTAAATTCACACGATACTAACCTACCATTTTTCCATTATAATGTACAGGGTTTACGAAACCAAACAGACATTACTGAATCATTTATCACAGGAATGTTGTTGTTGTTGTTGTTGCTGCTGCTGCTGAACATCAGGAATCGGTAGAAAACATTCATTATTTCATGTTAGAAGGCTATAAACTATCAAGGAAAGCTGTGTTCAAAACTGTAAGCAACAGTAACAACCTAGACAAGTACTGATTATGCAGGTGGACTTCAATGCCAGGGTATACGATCCATATGGGCCTATGCCTCACATAGCCTTAAATTCACACGATACTAACCTACCATTTTTCCATTATAATGTACAGGGTTTACGAAACCAAACAGACATTACTGAATCATTTATCACAGGAATGTTGTTGTTGTTGTTGTTGTTGTTGCTGCTGCTGCTGAACATCAGAAATCGGTAGAAAACATTCATTATTTCATGTTAGAAGGCTATAAACTATCAATACTCAACAATGGTGATGGTGCTGCCACTTACTTGAGAAAGTTAAATTTTATAGAAAATCCACAGAAAAATTAATTTGTCAACAGAGAACTTGTTCACCCAAATAATTCAAAACTGCAATTCCCAAATTCATGTTTTGTTCTGTCTCCTTCTTTGTTATAAGTACTATAGCCCCCTGGTGGCAATTTTGATGCTTTCCTGAAATTGCTTGAAGTTTTGAGTAAATTAAAATGTGTAAAACTTGTCTTGCTTAGAGATCTGAGTATCAACACTACATGACAGCCAGGAAAGTGAACATTTTAGAGAATGTATTTCATCTAACGGGCTGAAGATCTACTAGGACTAGCACCCACTAGAATAGATAACACACATCGTGGTTCAATAGATCATGTTGCAGCAAATTCTGATCCTATCCTCTCAGCAGACATCATAAATTGTCACTTCTCAAATGATTTAGGTCAGACCAAAGACATAGGTTAAGTCATGAATCTTGGAAATCAGTTATTACCATCACTGAGGCCAACAATAAATGGAACTCTTTCTTAGAGCTTCTGACTGGGCAAATAAATATTATCATCCTATTTAAAAAATGAGTGTTCAAAAAACCACCATTTAAATTAAAATGTGTGAGATTTGAAGTTAGAACGAAAGTTCTGAAAGAAAAAATTGGAAACATGTATAGCTCACACAGACTGACTAACTCTGAGTTACATATAGAACTCTACAAGCAATACAAGTATCAGTATAACAATGTCAGGAGAATGTTGTTGCTGTTGTTGTGGTCTTCAGTCCTGAGACTGGTTTGATGCAGCTCTCCATGCTACTCTATCCTGTGTAAGCTTCTTCATCTCCCAGTACCTACTGCAACCTACATCCTTCTGAATCTGCTTAGTGTATTCATCTCTTGGTCTCCCTCTACGATTTTTACTCTCTACGCTGCCCTCCAATACTGAATTGGTGATCCCTTGATGCCTCAGAACATGTCCTACCAACCGGTCCCTTCATCTAGTCAAGTTGTGCCACAAATTTCTCTTCTCCCCAATCCTTTTCAGTACCTCCTCATTAGTTATGTGATCTACCCATCTAATCTTCAGCATTCTTCTGTAACACCACATTTCGAAAGCTTCTATTCTCTTCTTCCCTAAACTATTTATCGTCCATGTTTCACTTCCATACATGGCTACACTCCATACGAATACTTTCAGAAATGACTTCCTGACACTTAAATCAATACTGGATGTTAACAAATTTCTCTTCTTCAGAAACGCTATCTTGCCATTGCCAGCCTACATTTTATATCCTCTCTACTTCGACCATCATCAGTTATTTTGCTCCCCAAATAGCAAAACTCCTTTACTACTTTAAGCGTCTCATTTCCTAATCTAATACCCTCAGCATCACCAGACTTACTTCGACTACATTCCATTATCCTCGTTTTGCTTTTGTTGATGGTCATCTTATATCCTCCTTTCAAGACACTATCCATTCCGTTCAACTGCTCTTCCAAGTCCTTTGCTGTCTCTGACACGAGAATAAATGTGTAGAATTAGCCAGAAGATACTAAGCCCTGACAATGTCTCAAAGTCCTACTGGTCAATTGTAAATGAAATAAGAAACAACACAACAAAAGCTGAATATTAATATTGTAGAATTGACTGTAAATAATTATGTTATTTCTGACCCCATTCAAGTTAGCAATATTTTCAATAATTACTTTATACATACTGTCAAAAATGTCTGCACAATATGGAATAAACAACATACATTTGAGTCCACCAACAAAAAGAATTCTACCTAAAATTCTACCAGACTGCTTCCTCTTTCATTTCTTAGCCCCAATCCATATTCACCTACTACGTTTCCTTCTCTTCCTTTTTCTACTGTCGAATTCCAGTCACCCATGACTATTAAATTTTCGTCTCCCTTCACTACCTGAATAATTTCTTTTATCTCTTCATACATTTTCTCAATTTCTTCATCATCTGCAGAGCTAGTTGGCATATAAACTTATACTACTGTAGTAGGCGTGGGCTTTGTGTCTATCTTGGCCACAATAATGCGTTCACTATGCTGTTTGTAGTAGCTTACCCGCACCCCTATTTTTTTTATTCATTATTAAACCTACACCTGCATTACCCCTGCTTTTGTATTTATAACCCTGTATTCACCTGACCAAAAGCCTTGTTCCTCCTGTCACCGAACTTCGCTAATTCCCACTATATCTAACTTTAACCTATCCATTTCCCTTTTTAAATTTTCTAACCTACCTGCCCGATTAAGGGATCTGACATTCCACGCTCCAATCCGTAGGACGCCAGTTTTCTTTCTCCTGATAACAACGTCCTCTTGAGTAGTCCCCACCCGGAGATCCGAATGGGGGACTATTTTACCTCCGGAATATTTTACCCAAGAGGACGCCATCATCATTTAATCATACAGTACACTAACGCGAATTCTTTACAGACGAATGGAAAAACTGATAGAAGCCGACCTCGGGTAAGATCAGTTTGGGTTCTGTAGAAATGTTGGAACACGTGAGGCAATACTGACCCTACGACTTATCTTAGAAGCTAGATTAAGGAAAGACAAACCTATGTTTCTAGCATTTGTAGACTTAGAGAAAGCTTTTGACAATGTTGATTGGAATACTCTCTTTCAAATTCTGAATGTGGCAGGGGTAAAATACAGGGAGCGAAAGGCTATTTACAATTTGTACAGAAAGCAGATGGCAGTTATAAGAGTCGAGGGGCATGAAAGGGAAGCAGTGGTTGGGAAGGGAGTGAGACAGGGTTGTAGCCTCTCCCCGATGTTATTCAATCTGTATATTGAGCAAGCAATAAAGGAAAAATAAGAAATGTTCGGAGTAGGTATTAAAATCCATGGAGATGAAATTAAAACTATGAGGTTCGCCGATGACATTGTAATTCTGTCAGAGACAGCAAAGGACTTGGAAGAGCAGCTGAACGGAATGGACAGTGTCTTGAAAGGAGGGTATAAGATGAACATCAACAAAAGCAAAACGAGGATAATGGAATGTAGTCGAATTAAGTCAGGTGATGCTGAGGGAATTACATTAGGAAATGAGACACTTAAAGTAGTAAAGGAGTTTTGCTATTTGGGGAGCAAAATAACTGACGATGGTCGAAGTAGAGAGGATATAAAATGTAGACTGGCAATGGGAAGGAAAGCGTTTCTGAAGAAGAAAAATTTGTTAACATCGAGTATAGATTTAAATGTCAGGAAGTCGTTTCTCAAAGTATTTGTATGGAGTGTAGCCATGTATGGAAGTGAGACGTGGACAATAAATAGTTTAGACAAGAAGAGAATAGAAGCTTTCGAAATGTGGGGCTACAGAAGAATGCTGAAGATTAGATGGGTAGATCACATAACTAATGAGGAGGTATTGAATAGAATTGGGGAGAAGAGGAGTTTGTGGCACAACTTGGCAAGAAGAAGGGACCAGTTGGTAGGACATGTTCTGAGACATCAGGGGATCACAAATTTAGCATTGGAGGGCAGTGTGAAGGGTAAAAATCGTAGAGGGAGACCAAGAGATGAATACACTAAGCAGATTCAGAAGGATGTAGGTTGCAGTAAGTACTGGGAGATGAAGAAGCTTACACATGATAGAGTAGCATGGAGAGCTGCATCAAACCAGTCTCAGGACTGAAGACCACAACAACAAAAAGAACTGCAGTACACTACTTGCAATAAGCAGCCGAAAAAAATACTCAAGATTGTATGAAATTTCTCCATACATATTGAAGAAACGCAAACATGAACTAGTGAAACCATTAGGTCAACTAATGAACTGTGTTCTCGAAGATGGTGTATTTCCTGAAAGCTGAATGTGGCTGCAGTCATAAAGCGAGAAGCCTTGATCTCAACACGTAGCAAAACTACTGAGACAATAATATTTAAGGAATCTTCAAACATTACAGCACTGCTGACATTTTAGGTGATGCCCAACACTGTTTCAGAAGAGGTCGAACTGGTATGTCAGCAACAGTAAAATTTGTCCGTTCAGTACTTCGGACAAAGAAAATGTCCAAGCAGCAAGTGTACTCCCACATCTCTCAAAAGCTTTTGATAAAATACATCATGATATTCTATATAATTATGAAGAAATACTGGATACTTTTTGGTGTTCCTCAGGGCCCCATTTTAGATCCATTCCTATTCCCATGTTATGTAAATATTTTCCCAAGTTCTCTAGATAATAAGCATTTGATCATTATGATGCTGATGACACATCTGGTGTCTATTGTGCAGACAATGAGCCCCACCTAATTGAAGAGATTGAAAACTTTACTGAAAAGACAGAAGGAGCCAACTTAAAAACAAATATTATGCACTTTAAACCGAGTGGTCCAAATACTGCAATTGATGAAATTCTGTCTTACACTTGTTTGGAATGTAAATTTTTGGGCTTATATATAACAGACAGACATTCATCGAAATGGCAAAAGAGGTCTGCCCATATGAATGAGATAATCACCATATCTTAATTCTGAAACCCCAAGGACTTTACATCTTGGATTAGTATACCATTTCTTGTCTTATGGAGTAGCATGAGATTTGCAACACTAATCTGAGAAGTGGTTTCATACAGCAACAGAGAGCCTTGAGGATCATAATAATATGAACAACTCACAAAATCCTATTCACTTAATTAAATATTCTCACTGTTCATGGCACATATACGCTGAAAACCATTCTGCTAGTGAAAGAAGATACTAAGTTCTTAAATAGGACCACATGAATTCACATTCCTCATATACGAAAAAATAAAAAATAATAAAAAAAAAAAAAAAAAAAAGATAAAATAGAAAATGATAAAATAAAAAACTTTTGGATGGTTAACAGAGAATTAATTTTAAGCAAAATGCCCCATGTTAAAATAGCTGTTTCTTATAATTTTTTACCAAATAAAGTTAAGATGTTAACAAAAGCAACTCAAGCAGTGGCTTATGACCATGTAACTTGAATTTAACATGAATAATAGTAATTTAACATGTTGTAAAATATGTGATTTATAATTGTGAAAAATTCACACATTTACATACAGCTGTGTAAAACACAAAATCACATGTTATGAGCAGTAATAATAACATATAAATAAAACTTACAATAAGAGTAGCAACTGCTCGCATAAGTACACCTGATCATCCTTATATATTTTTCTACATTTCAGAGACAGACACTGAGTGTGAAATAATAATCTCAAAACATGTATGTTACAAGTAAAATGATCACTTTTAAGTCTTTTCTCATCACATCCAAAAACTTCGTATTTACCATGCTAGCATAGAGAATTTATGAGCTCACTGGATTTGATTATGAAGGTGTCAATGCTCACGTGAATTTTGTTTATTGGCTATACTAGTTTCAATACTTCAGCTATTTTCTTCCTTACAGCCATGTTGGATCTCATGAGCAAAGTTACATCAATGACAAAACATACAGAATAGATGTCACAACTTACAAATGAATAAATATAATTGCTGCCATGCTTTGCTATGAATAAAAACCAACTACTAAGAAGAAAATGCAACAAAGCTAAGACGACTATGATTAGAAGCATCTATTCATCACATTTAGGCAAATACATGACATATAAATAAAATCTTACAATGGAAAATCCATGGTGGAATATAACAATGTATCACAAGGTTAGTTGCTACTCACCTTATACACCATGTCATCAAAAGTATCCAGACACCTGGCTGAAAATGACTTACAAGTTCGTGGTGCCCTCCATTGTTAATGCTGGAATTCAACATGGTGTTGGCCCACCCTTAGCCTTGATGGCACATTCCACTCATGCAGGCATATGTTCAATCAAGTGCTGGAAGGTTTCTTGGGGAATGGAAGTCCGTTCTTCATGGAATGTTACGTTGAGGAGAGGTATCGATGTCTGTTGGTGTGGCCTGGCACAAAGTCGGTGTTCCAAAAAATCCCAAAGGTGTTCTGTAGGATTCAGGTCAGGCCTCTGTGCAGGCTAGTCCATTACAGGGATGTTATTGTCATGTAACCACTGCACCACAGGCCGTACATTTTGAATAGGTGCTCTATTATGTTGAAAGATGCAATCACCATCCCCGAATCACTCTTCAACAGTGGGAAGCAAGAAGGTGCTTAAAACATCAATGTCTGCCTGTGCTGTGATAGTGCCACACAAAACAACAAGGGGTGCAAGCCCCTCCATGAAAAACACAACCACACCATATCAACATGTCGACAGATGACGTTCACCAGGTATTCGCCTTACCCACACCCTGCCATCGGATCACCACAATGTGTACCGTGATTCGTCACTCCACACAACATTGTTCCACTGTTCAATCATCCAATGTTTATGCTCCTTGCACCAAGCGAGGCTTCATTTGGAATTTACCGGCGTGATGTGTGGCTCATGAGTAGCCACTCAACCATGAAATTCAAGTTTTCTCACCTCCCACCTGTCATAGTGCTTGCAGTGGATCCTGATGCAGTTTAAAATTCCTGTGTGACAGTCTGGGTAGATGTCTGCCTATTACACATTACGACTCTCTTCAAAGGTCGGCCTTTATGCTTTTGTGCTGTATGTGTCCCTTCACGTTTCCACTTCATTATCGCATCAGAAACAGTGGACCTAGTGATGTTTAGTAGTACAGAAATCTTGCCAACAGATGTACGACACGAATGACACCCAATCAGTTGACCATGGTCATAGTCCGTGAGTTCCGCGGAGCACCCCATTCTTCTCTCTCACAATGTCTGATGGCTACAGAGGCCGCTGATATGGAGTACCTAGCAGCAGGTGGCAGCACAATGCACCTAATATAAAAAACTTATGTTTTTAGATGTGGCCAGATACTTTTGATCACACAGTGTAGCAGAGATGCTGCATCACAGATTCACAGATAGGCACAACAAAAGCACTGTTGGAAAGTGAGCTTTCAGCTAACAAACCCTACGTCAGAAACCCTATGTCACACACACACACACACACACACACACACACACACACACACAGAGAGAGAGAGAGAGAGAGAGAGAGAGAGAGAGAGAGAGAGAGAGAGAGAGAGAGAGAGAGACTAGCCCTCAGCAAACTCTGATTGTGGTGTGTGTGTGTGTGTGTGTGTGTGTGTGTGTGTGTGTGTGTGTGTTCAACAAAGGTCTTGTTGGCCTATAGCCCACTTTATGATGGTCTTTTTGTTGTGCTTATCTGCAACTCATCATGTCCGTTGTATAGGGAATAGCAACTAAGCAACTATCCTTTCCATAATATAGATAAATAGCATATTGTGTTATATGTCCACATGCAATTATCTGTTAGGAAAGATCACCTTTACTTAATAGCAGTGGTTGAATCCACCAACTGAATAAACCATGGTAGCAGCTATAATTCAAATCAACTGTTCTTTATATTTATGGAATCTTAAATTGCAGTATATAGTAGTAAGTATGAGGTAACAGAACATGCAACTAATATAACTAATGAAACTTCAGATATTTCGAACACACTTTTAGTATATTCATAAAAAAAAAGAGGAAGTAAGATGGTACAGGTTAGCTGCTCATTTGTTATGCAATTATGGAAAAATACCTTCAGGTTCTTGCTGTTATTAATATAAGAAGTAACTTAATTTACACTTGCTTCTCTACCGGAAAAATTTGGAAATTTAATAAACTTTTATTTAAATAATAATTGTGTGTGAGGTCAAGATGTGCTGCTCACTCCCACATCCACCTGGCCTTATTTTCATGACAATTTTAGGGACATGATAGACTATGGATGGTTGTTCTTCCACAACACAATTCAATTTGCAAATTGTTTGTTTTAAGTAGTTATTTATGTTTAACATAACCCTCACCATTGTCATGAATTTTGGTTTAACTCTCACGCACATACACTGTACATTAAGCGCACGTAATTTAATTACCTTATAAATTGCACAGTTAAATGTATTTTTTAAAAAAAAGCCAGTAGCATTTTAACCACCTCTCTTTTTTTCATGTCTAGCCTTCAGCAATTACAGAGCTCTAAAGCACAATGTTGTCACTGAACACAATTTTTAAAATATTTTTTAATGAATACAACAGTAATAATTTGATGAAGTCATAGAAGTCTTGAATCACAAATAGTATCACATCTTTTATGTATTCATTTTAATAGAGAAAATGATATTAAGAAAATATGAAAGAATGAGGAGAGGAAAATGTTCTCTCCATCCATGAATCTTCTCTATGACATTCTGCACAATTTTCACAGACATGTAAATAAATTGATTAGAATACTTAAATTAAGAATCCCCCCCCCCTCTCTCTCTCTCTCTCTCTCTCTCTCTCTCTCTCTCTCTCTCTCTCTCTCACACACACACACACACACACACACACACACAAACTTGTTTAAGTGAATTTATACATTCAATAATAACTCCTCAAATAGCAAATACTGAGTAATCAAACTGCAAATTATCAAATATAACCTTAGACTATCAAAGAAGTACAACTACTTTGTCTTTTGCTTGCTTACATAATTTCTCTTACACCACATGCAAGCAGACCAGTCTAACAAGATTATTCTACAATCTAATTATGTGCCTAAATCTTATTACAGAAAGGCACTTCCTGCACTGTCATTTGTGCCAGTTCCTCTCAGTAAAGGTAACACAACAGACAATCAGGTATATATGAAAACATTACTAACAAAAACTGTCTTTTATTTTTCCTTTATCATGCACATTCTTGCTTAAAATTTAAAGTTTGCTATGCAATGATACAGACATTTGGGTTGTGCAGGGTTTTTATATTACAAAAGATTCTGTCACTAAACCGTAACTCATAAAAAATTGTGTAGCTATTTTATCAACTGTGTCATTACCCTCACAAACTGCCTACTATTTAATGTCTGTGCAGACTATTAGTTTAGAAAACTACTGATAATGCTTCCACTAAATAACTGTGTAGCTTATTTTATAAACCAAAATGTCCTTGTTGAGGGATGTAAAACAACATGCATCCCTAATCCACAGCATGTAAGTAGTACACTCAGCCTAGACACTTTTGCAGAACAGAAACAATTCTAGTATTCAGAAGGTTGATAGTTTTGATTCGTATGGGAAAACGGTCACAATGATAGCTTTGTTGGTTCCATAGGTGATCTGTAGGGCCCGGATTTTAACTACCTAAAAAACAGTGAAATATGCAAGCATTTATGACCTAAAACTTCCATAAATATGACCTTAAAAAATAAAATATGACTTAATAGAAGTTTATTTAAAGCATTCTTGTTTGTTTATTTAATTTTTTATTCATCATAAAGTAATACAAAATTCACTTCTCACAATATTGGAACTATAGTACTTTCTTTCTGTAGGGTTTGCGGCTAATTTGCACCTATTTTTTGATGTCTGAATGTTTTATTTTCTAAACACAAAGTACAGTGAAAAGATCATCTATCAAAACAGTAAAACAATGTTTTTATTTCTACATAGTATTTAAAGCATTTCACATCATTTAATACCGTATGTCAATCTTCAGTATCTGCAAAGTTGCACTGGATCCAAGGTGCATTTTCAGGTTTTCCATTGTCAAAGATCTACAGTTTTCGCTGAGGATAGTTTTGTGCCTGGAAAAGCTCCTCTCCACTTCACAAGACGTCACTGGAGCGTATTTGAAGGCAGCCAGGTCACTGGAGTTCAGCTTTGTTTCAGTATCTTCAAATGTTGTGGCATTCCCTGAAAGACTGTCACTAATTTTGCACAGTGTAGAATATCCAAGGATTCCGTTGGAGAACATTTTGCAATTTGGTTTTCACTTTGTCAGCCACATGACCATGAGGTCGACACAACTACCTCTGTACATGTTGCACAATACTCAGGGCCTCACATAGCTGAGTGTCAACAGCTTCCAGTCATTTGATGGCTTTTGATATCACTGAAAAATTGGCGTTGATGTATGCCAAGTTTCGAGACAATGTATCTGTATAAACTTCTTTCACAATTTTGATAGCCCTTGATTCATCACTATCAAGCTCACAGAAGACTGCCTTTATTTGGGTGTAGTTGGTGCAGTAATACTCGGCAAGCATTAAGCCAAGAATCCCATCGTGTAAGAACAGGTTTAGGTGGGAGTGGTGTTGAAGGTGCTTGTTCCTTGAATTTCTGCACCCGTAGCAGAGCCTTCACGTAGATTTTCTTTCCACAGGAAATTAATTTGTCCACGTCAGCGTAATTTGATTGCACCTCTTCGGCAACTGTGCAACGCATGTGCAAGACAAGTGGCGTACACCATACTGGGGTAGAGAATCTGAAGTCCTTTGGCTGCTTTAGCCATATATGAAGCACCTTCTGTTACAAGCAGCAAAACTTTGTCTCTATTCACACCATCAGGCCACAGTAGCTTAAGAGTGTTCTCAAACAAAATAGCAATCATCGAATTGTTCACTATCGAGAGCTTCACACATTAATAGGAACATATCTCCAGGGCCATCAACTTTTAGAACACTAACAACAACATTTGCAATGTATCGCCCACTAATATCCATAGTTTCATCTATCGACAGTCAGATCTATTTCTCAGCAATAGTAATTCGTATTTTGTTGAACACATCATTGTAGCATACGGATAAAAAGTTCTTTCTCAGTGTAGATTCATCTGGAACTGGATGTGTTGCGTACTTCTCTAAGAATCGCCTGAAGCGTGGATTCTTCAGCTTTCCCAATGAGATGTTGCAGGACACCATCTCTCACAAATCCTTGCAGAATGATTGCACAGTTGACGACTGACCTGTCTGTTCAAATAACAGTGTTTGCCTGCTGTTATTTTCAGCACTTCGTTTCACACAGCTGCTGTGTTTAGCGGTTGCACATTAAAGTGCTTTTCTGCACCAACATTAACTTCACACAGTTTACAAAATTTTCCCATCAGTACTAAAGAACTTCTCTCCAAATTCTCTAACATATCCTCACAACTTCACACTGTTGGAGCACTTTCCTTTAGGCATGTTGAACAAGGCAAAGGCTGTATTCAAACTGGTCACTGGGAACACCTGTGCGACTGCGATCATTATTACAGCAGAAGCCGCCTCTGTTGGCTCTGAGAGTGTATTGTCGACTGCGCAACAATGTTTTATGTTCGCGAAACGACTGTTGAGGTACACGCTACAGTCCTGAGAAATAAAGCTGTGTACTAATTTATCTGTTTATCTTTCATAATAGCACGTTAAATATTGTCTCATGAGCAACATATTCATTTTCTTATTTGTGTGTCCAGTAAGATAGGAGAAAAACAGTATATGCATTTTCGGCAAAAGTCGACGGAAATATGACCTATTGTATTAAAAGTTCACTAAAATATGACCTATTACTAAAATTTGTTGAAAATTGACTTTATATGCACAATCAAAATAATTTTTTGACACTAAAATGCCTAGATTTGTGTATAAATTAATCTAAAATTCACCCTATAGTTCAGAAAAAAATAGGACTTGTCATTAAAATCCGGGCCCAAGTGATCTGTTAGAAATGTAATAAGCATGGGCTGTAATTGTCGTATGGCAGTGAAATTTTGTTGATATTCTAACGCTTTAATGCGGAAGTGATTTACGCTGGGAAAAAAATTAGTTACCGTTTTGGCCACCAGGTGCAAATCTGGCATTGTGAATGCAAGAAAGTTGTATAGAAATGTTTCCATGAGTCACGGATTAGGAACAGGACATGGGCAAAAAAATCTTAGACAAGTGACAAAGGCATTATGATGATAAAATCAACAACTTCTACTTACATAATTTGTTCAGTGAAAGCACTGGAAACATCAACGAAAAAAAGTGCCAGATTTACACCTGGTGGCCAAAATTGGAACTAATTTGTTTCCCCTTCTAAATACTTTTACTTGGATTAACAAGTTTATTTAAAATTGTTGAAATTCCAAATTTTGCACTCATTTTTGATTTAGTTTAAATCTGATGTGTTAATTAAATTTTTTCTTGCTGACTACTCAGCTTGAAATTCCCTTTATTACTTCATGCATGTGCATCGGGTACATTGTTGTACACTGACAAGTTCTTAAAAAAACACCTACAAAAATTTAGGTAGAACGTTGCATACATAGCAGAAAGAACAAAAAGTGGAAATATCTAAACAGAAAAATGTGGTGCATGAAGAGCCGTGTGTTCTTTCTCATTTATTCTTCTGCATATGTAATCATTATCTTTTTTGTAACTTATGAACCGGACTAGAAAATCGATTTAAGCAATATGCCATAAAGATACATAGCTGACTGCCTCCTGTATACTATCAATTTCCATAAACCTACTTAAATGATGTTACCAACTCACTTCAAAAACTTTGAGACAGGGTGATAATTATTAGTTATTGTCTTTCTATTCTCTGTAATTACATTTAGCAGCTTTTTGTGTGTGCTGGAACGGTAATGGCATGAAGTGAAACATTCATGTAATTATTCCACCCACCATGCGATGTCCACTGGACTTTATACACAGTATTTGGAAACACATGATGAGCATTCTTTATTACATATAAAAGGCCACGAAATTATGATCAGCAACATTAAATAAATGAAATGCAGAACTCACACATTAGCAATGTTGGAATTTCGAAGTATTATATGCCTTTGTTGCTGGATAATCAGTTCCAGTAGAAAATGGTTACTAAAATGTGCACAGCACTAAAGTTGACAGAAAAACCACTGCCTCGTTTTTTATAATAATCTTATCACATACAAAATTAGGGCACTTTCAAACTATACCATTAATGAAGTACACACACACATAGTAAATCTCAGTGTGGAAGACTAATCTGACAGTTCAAAGGATGTATCTAAACACTTTTCTCCAGTTGGTAGTGAGACAAAAATGTTAGTGGTTATCATCTACTTGCAGTCATCCATCTGGCAATAACAAAAAGACGCTGCATTTAAGTGAGCGTAAAACCCCATCATTCGTAGATGTGCTTGGAAAGAACAGCCATCCACAGACACTCACATTATGCAACATGTCTCTAAATTTCCTGCCTTGAAGATGAAGCTGGATGTATGTGGGAGAGAGCAACATGACTTGTCTTACAAAATTCATGCTCAATACAGTATAAAATAAGTCTTACCACAATGCACGGTGCCTTTCTTGTAGTATTTCCAACAGGAGTTAATGGGCTATTTTTTTAAATGATCGTACACAGAAACAGCACAGTTTTTCACAAAATTTTCCCTTTTTCACTAATTCCAATTTATAAGGATTGCTGTCTGACTGGTAATACTTAAGAATGTAGCAAACCAAGGATTTTATGAGTTAATACTTCATACACTACACTGCCAAAAATTTACGGACACCATATGGAAGTCGTTTCTGAAAGTATTTGTATAGAGTGTAGCCATGTATGGAAGTGAAACATGGACAACAAATAGTTTGGACAAGAAGAGAATAGAAGCTTTCGAAATGTGGTGCTACAGAAGAATGCTGAAGATTAGATGGGTAGATCACATAACTAATGAGGAGGTATTGAATAGAATTGGGGAGAACAGGAGTTTGTGGCACAACTTGACTAGAAGAAGGGACCAGTTGGTAGGACATGTTCTGAGGCATCAAGGGATCACAAATTTAGCATTGGAGGGCAGCGTGGAGGGTAAAAATCGTAGAGGGAGACCAAGAGATGAATACACTAAGCAGATTCAGAAGGATGTAGGCTGCAGTAGGTACTGGGAGATGATGAAGCTTGCACAGGATAGAGTAGCATGGAGAGCTGCATCAAACCAGTCTCAGGACTGAAAACAACAACAACAACAATGGAATACATGCCATGTGGTATTAAGAATTGCATTCAAGGATAGGGAAGAGCACATTCAATGAGTTTCCATCACAGATGTATTTTCTTTCAAAATGAGTCTAGAATAACAACTGGGTAATTTAGAAAGAAGCACCAATGTAGTTGAGAATTTGGTACAAGATTTCACTAGAGTCTCTAAACCCAAAATCCAGGGACAGATGAAAAAGCAATTGTCAGAGAACCTTTTCAATTACAGCAAAGGTATTCCATTGAAACTCAAGATGTTAAAGTCAACACAAAGTACTATCCACTCAGAGGAACGCAATTAAGTTTTCCATTTCATACAACTCAGCAGCCACTATTGGGGCAAAAAGTGAAAGCATGATGTCAGTTATAACACTGCTAACAGGGCCATCCTTCGTCTGTGGAACAGTAGAAAAAGTTTTTATGTACTGATTCATTATGTTACATGATAGGGTGCACAGATTCTTTTGTGTGGAATGGCGTTTCTGAAGTATGCTAAACTGAAATTCAATTGGGTTTTATAATGGTATGTGGCTGCTCATTCAAAATTTATGGTCTGAGACCAAACTAAGGAACCGTTTTTTTCTTTTTTTTCCTTTGTCCATTTGATAATGATCTGGGCCACAAGGTGTAGGCATAACAACATAATAGCAAAAAAATAAAAACAAGTGGGTTTTATACACTGGCACACTAAACATCTTTCAAATGTGCATTTGCTCAAGTCAGTTCTAGGTACTTCACACTAAGAGTTGAGGAGAAACAAAAAAAAGCATGCACTCAAGTGCTGTTGACCATAATGAACTGTGCAGGCAGTTTCTCATGGTACAATTTGTAAAGTACAGTATTACCAAATGTTCATATAAAAACACTGATATCATGTTGTTTATTAGAAAAAATTTCAGGTTCTCATCAACATTTTTCTATGGAGTCAAAGAGATTCTTGCCATTATTGTGAAAAGTGGCAGTTTCACACGTATCCACAATATTAATAATAGGTTATCTGATCTTTGAAACAGCATATCTGTCAGAGACGAAGAATTTCAACTTTTTTCTTCATTAAACAGGACCTTTTTTATGGCTATTTCAAAGTTCTGTTGAAGATCCCACATTTTTGAGGATGCGAAGTGGTTAGAGAGACAGTCACCATGTCTAACTCCTATATCTTTCTTCATTACAGTAAACTGGACCCTGAGGAAAAAATTAATTTTCCCAAATGCGTTTTTAATCAATTCCCTCTGACTGTAACAGAAAAAAATCATTTGTGTTTCAGACGCAGCTCCAAAAACAAACTTAGGTTCAGTAAATTTCTCCTTGCACAAAGCCTACAGTTTATGTTGGCAAATATTACTACTGGACATATCAACAAGCAAGCTTATAAGCTTGTTGATATTTGCCCAAGTCTCAAAAATCTAAATATTAGGAACAGATAAACTGTCACACGCTGTTAGTTTATCGAGAAATACAAACCAACTACTTTAAAAGACTTACCAGCAGAGTAAATGAACAGCTTAGTGAAAAAGTTACAAGAGGGCAGGGGGCGGGGAGTTGCAGGTGTCCAAGGTTTCTCTCATTTCTTCAGAAGCAAAATTCGTCAAGTATCAGAATAACGTACTGTATTTCACATCACAAGTTATTTTATTTTAAGAAAAGCAACAGTTTTAAACGCGGACACATTCAGTGAAGATAATCACTCCACACGTTTTAGCAGTTTTTATTATTTCAGGATCTTACTGCAAATATCACTCCCAGTTTTCTTTTATTTTTAGTATAACTGACAGCAAAAATTCAATTGTCATGCAAATGTTCTTAGATATCAGCTCATATCTTTCAAAATGCCGTATTATCAGCCCAACTGGATGTACCTAACATTAAACATTACCTTACAGAAACGAGTACTTTTTGTTTCTTAGCGGTTTTGTGGTGGTTGTGGTGATGCAAGCTTATTTGCTATCGAACAGATAATTATCAGAAAGTGTTAATGAAAGAGCAATGAAACCGGAACATATGTAGCAACCAAACACACACACACACACACACACACACACACACACACACACACACACACACAGACAGACAGACAGACAGAGAGAGAGAGAGAGAGAGAGAGAGAGAGAGAGAGAGAGAGCATGTAGTGAATTACAGCTAATTTTAAATTACAGAGTAGGTACAATAAACACACAAACTTTTTAAAGCTTACTGGTCAACATGTAAGTTACCCAGAAACTAACATGGAACATAATTTCACACTACTGCGTATATTTTACAAAATATTTTTTTCAGTTCGATTCATTTTGTGTTCTGCTTATCTTGCGTCTATCTTGTGTGACACCTTATCACAGTCATATGTCTTTGTTTAAAGGTGTATGCTGCAAATTGCACAGAACATTTCCACGTGCCTTGGACAATTTTGCTTCAGATCTAGGAACAAAACTCTAGAAGGTAAATCACACAGATTACATTCACTGCCATGTTTATGTTGCCGTTTGTTACAATATGTTGCTCTATAAAAATATGGCCATCAAATAAACTAGACATCAATAAGCCTGAGTTGCATTAAGCACAATTTTCTGGCTAAATTTATTTACTTTGTGCCAATTCAATTGCACCTTACTATACTGGATTATTATTCTTTAACTCATGCAGATGAAAACTATTTCTGCATTACTAAGCTGCTGCAAGTGATGCCTGGGAACTAACCACAGATACAGCCTAGATAGGAGTAATGTCAGACAGGGTACATTACCTCTATGGTACGTAAATTTCACATGCATTAGTTTAACGTAGCCAAAAACTTAACACAATCTTGTATGTAATGACAGATGAGAACAGAGGCAATGCATTTTGATTGTCAAAATTGAAATTATTGAAGATTCTTTGCACATTATTCATGTTTTACAGTAGGTTAGAAGAGGTTCCCTTAAACAGTTGTAAACAAATTTGATAAACAACTACAGCCCTTTTTTAGAATGAAGATTGAGGTGATGGTAGACTGATCTGTAGCACAACCTTCAGTTGTAGGTTAGGTTGGAATGAGACAATTTGACAGACTTGGTTATGCCAATAAATGTGGATGTTAGCAGTTCAGCTACTTCTATTGCACAGTTCAAATGTTGACACCACACCTGACATTATACCAGACTCAATCTAACAAAATGACAGTTGAGCATGAAAGGGGGAGGGGGGGGGGCGGATGTTGGATCGCCACTACGCACAAGCTCAATACGACTCGAGTGGCTTCTGCTGTACGGTTCAATGCCGAGTACGTTCATATGTTCCCAATTAACATACAGTATCAAGTTCTCTTTGCAGGAACATGCTAGTCTTATCACTTCAATAATTAATTTCACATGTTCTGTACAAGAAACATACCACACAGAGAAACAAAAAATATAACAAAAAAATAACAACGATAATATTAAGGACCACAACTGTCGTCCACAGCTGAAGCAGCAGAATGATATGACAACTGTGGACAGGAGGGAAGGTGTGACCAAACTCGTGCACTGATTCATTGTTATAGCTGCCCCGTAAACAACTAGCTGTCAGTAACTCCGTTATTCTGATGTTTAATATACTTTACACTGTGATTTCAACTGTAAATCATGTGACACAAACTTATTATTTCTATGGAACAAAAAATATTGTACACTTTAAAGGTTATGACCACCATTTGTCTTTTAGCTAATTCGTTGAATAGTTATGTATCTGATCAGATTTTACGCTAGTACTTATGACACAATTTGTCTCCATGCTTCTTTCATTGGGTACTAACAACCAACAGTTGACACATTTCCTTGTGCTCACATAACACCACATGGCAAACATTCAAACACTGCTGCACAAAACAAATAAGTAATAGCAGTGCAACTATTCTGGACTACCTGCCAGTTGATAAATATTTTTTAATCAGAACAGATAAATGTTGAAATATCATTACTAATGGGAAACAGGTTCAGAAATAATGCTGTGATGACAAATGTGATACCAGACAGAGTGACAGTGTGTTCAATCATGGTTATTATTTCTACTTCTAGTTTCAGGAAACCATTGGGCAAAGCAGATTCTGTAAGAATCAAAAACTAGGATGGGCATGATCACATATGATCACATGAGCGTGCACCTTGATAAATTCTGATTTTGGCAAATACAATAAACATTAATCTTCACAAATAATTTACTTTCATACATTGAAGCAACATTCAACTGAAAGTTGCCAAAGCAATTATACATTTTCAAACTCACAAACTGTCAATCAGCACTAATTTTTTAGCAATTCTGCATCCACCCTGTGGAGATCATACCACTCTCATTGGATAAAAATTGAAAAACAACTTTCCCCACTTGGTATGCTTGTGCCAAAACTGTTCTGGTGATACTTGAAACATTAAATCACACCCTGAATAGCAACATCCATGAGCATTATATACAGTGACAGAACAATTTGTAGACATATCTTATTTGCATGGGGGTGGGAGAGGATGATGGTATGGCACTATTGCCCAAAATGTCCAGCTATAACAGCTAAATATTTTTCAGGCCTTATATAATCTTTGGTATTAACTGTTGATCCAAACTTAAAACATATGCAAACAGTTTTGGTTCAAATGGCTCTGAGCACTATGGGACTTAACATATTTGGTCACCAGTCCCCTAGAACTTAGAACTACTTAAACCTAACTAACCTAAGGACATCACACACATCCATGCCCGAGGCAGGATTCGAACCTGCGACCGTAGCAGTCCCGCGGTTCCAGACTGCAGCGCCTAGAGCCGCACGGCCACCGCAAACAGTTTTAATCATTAACTTTATTTACTAATGCAGACCACTACTTACTGAGTGTTCAGTCTAAGAAGACTCTTGGCACAGTAACTGACAAGAGTAACTATTTCAAAAAAAAGTTAGAAGATGGTGTATGACTTTGAAACATGTTCATGTGTTTCTGATGATTATGAACCTTAGCTTTCAATACTGTGTTGGTACATTAAAGCCACATTGTTTCCATGCAATTTTTTGCTATGGTTACAATTGTGTACAGAGAACATTCATGTTTCAATATTTATAATTAATAATACAGCCTTGTTTACATTTGACAGGGGTCAAATGTTTGATTTCAATTGATAAGCTGCTCCTGCCAGCCACTATTCGAAGAGTCTTCTTAGAGCGAACAATTAATACTCAGCACCCACTGTTGGCATAAGAACACATATTTGTGGCAGAATTACACCTGCAGGGCCACATGTTACTTACCAGCAAGTCATAATCAAAACTGTGCACTTGGATAAAAAGTGTTATGGTTCTATATGATTGTTTCTTTCATTCTCTCTTCATATATTTTTATGGTGTCTAAATATATTTCACCAATACAAATAAATAAATTAATAAATAAATAACTGCAAGATAAACTGACTTAAAAGAGAGAGATGTCCCTATCAAATACAGAAAAAGAGAAACTCTATATTCATAATCAAGCATTTTCAAAATTTTCAAGAAGGGAAAGAAAGACAATGGAAAAAAAGAGAGCAAAACTACTACAAACAATCACTGGTACTGTTCTAACTTTGTCCCCTCTTGGCTCTTTTTTAGGATTAGGAGCTAACAATGTCACATCTACAGACATCAGTTGCACGCAGCCTTGTAACATGTCCAACTGAAAAGGGGAACTCCCCATTGCACCCCCCGCCTCCTCACAGTTAGTGGTAAGTTAGCCCATTGGACAGCCCATCAAAAGCTGAACACAGATAAAGCATGAAAAAAGGAAGAAGGTGTACTGAACTGTAGAAAAAAGAAGAAAAATAGGAACAGTGAACAGTCCAACACAGAGAAACATTGTTATCTACAGTGTCATGGTTGTGTGGTCAGGATGTTAAGACTGAAGCATCATATCTGGGTTCAAATCTCACTCGTACACCATATATGTATATATTTTTTTTTTACACAAAATTACAAACTGTCTGCCCAGTCACTGATGTGTGTGTGTGTGTGTGTGTGTGTGTGTGTGTGTGTGTGTGTGTACGTACGCACGCGTGTGCGCCATGGTGTAATGTCTGCTGCAACATGGGAAGTTGTGACACTTGAATTCCTTTGTTGTCACATAGCTCACACCTATTTATTTGTTGATTTCATTTCTGTGAGAGGCCTATGTGGCATTTCACCTGCTCTCACTATTCATCACATTTGCTTGCAATGACAGTGTATTCTTGCCACATGACATATTCTGTGATGAATAGCGAGAGCAGGCAAGATTACAATTAGATCTGTCACAGAAACGACAAAAACAAATGAACAGGTGTGAACTATGTTACAATAAAGGAATTCAAGAGCCAAAGCTTCCAAAATAGAATGCAAGAAGTATAACATGTAGTACCTGTCTATGTAGAACAAATAGGAGATAAATACGTCTGGAGGTCCCTTTGCTACATGTCACTCTTGCAAATCGATATTATGCCATGGCACAGACGGAGATTTGAAGACAGCGAACAAACACGTCAATGACCAGATGGACAGTTTGTGATTTTGTATATATGGGGTACAAAAGAGATTTGAATCCAGACCTGCTGCTTCACGTTCTGACACCATGATCACACAATCAAGACACTACATATAACAATTGTTGCAGATATTAAATTTGGACCATTCACTGTTTCTATTTTTCTTCTTTTTTTCCACAGTTCAGTACACTTTCTTCCTGTTTTCATGCTTTATCTGTGTTCCGTTTTTGATAGACCGTCCAATGGACCAACTTACCACTAAATTGGAGGGGGTGCAATGGGGAGTTTCCCTTAAGTAACAGAACTGACCAACACGATTGGATCTGAATTTAGAAGCCACTGTTGTATTTGACTGGGACTGCATGTCTTACTATACAAACTCTTCTACAGAAATGTGTGACCTAGAGAATTTCACAACATTGATTTACAGTGATCAGCCATCTCCCCCATAACAACACAAGATTATTTTAACTGTTTCATTACCATTCAAGCTGAAGGATCTAGGTCAATGCTATATGTTCCTTTACTATCGCTCAGAGCAAGTTATTGCAAGGCTGCCTTTGAAATGTCTTGATTTTTTTTTTTTTTTTTTTTGTTTCAACAATGACTGGGATACTACCAGTATAAAAGTAAAATATGCTGCTACTGTCTAACCTGCAACCATCAAAACAATGAAGGCAGCAAAACTTTACATTATTAAGTTACTCTGATACAACATAGCGCATACCCACACTCTGAGGCTTCATAGCATCTTCTGTTGTTCTTTGATTGGAAACTCTACAGTCCTAACAATGCACGTCTCATCCTCACAGCTGATCGTCAGTGCTGTGAAGTTATGCACATGAGGTCTCGTAAACTGCAAACATTCAATTGTGCAAGTATGAAATCAGCTCCTGCCTATTATGGACTAATGCTACAGTAACTTCATTCTAGGAAAGTCCTCTCCCACAGCGTGACACACCTTTTTCAACTTGATTCTAGCAGTCTTTATCTAGCAATATTACTTCCTTAATTTTCATTCTAGGAAAAACAGAAGAATTAACCTGGTTAATCATATTGAGGTTATTTGTAAAAGCATTATTTTGCCCAAACTTGCTTAAACAGTAAATAAATGTGAGAGTCCCACCTCAAATGGCTCTGAGCACTATGGGACTTAACATCTGAGATCATCAGTCCCACAGAACTTAGAACTACTTAAACCTAACTAACTTAAGGACATCACACACATCCATGCCCGAGGCAGGATTCAAACCTGCAACCATAGCAGTCGCGCAGTTCCGGACTGAAGCGCCTAGAAACGCTCGGCCACCACAGCCGGCAGTCCCACCTCAAGTACAGCAAGACTGCTTCTATTATGTTTCAGTGCTATTACACTATCAATAGTTGTTTTGTTTAGGAGTTCATTTGGCCACTCACATTCCTGCCTGCTTTGTGTTTCAGAAATGATAATTAAAAATTTTGTCTGCAATACTCCTGCCAAACTGCTTATATAATTACACAGACCTTTTAAACAGGCTTTTCAATCATTTTAAATCATCTTTGAAGATTAATACAATTATATAACCATATATAAAAAATACACTGCACAACATTAACAGTAATGTACCTGTGTTTTCCCTAAGAACAGATTTCAGACTTACTTCTTTGGATATAATATTTTAATTTCTAATGAGAATATATACAAAACCTGAAACACAAATCAGCTGTAAATTATTTTCTGTGAAAACAAAGACACCTTATATGCAAAGATATGACTACATTATATAAATTAAATGTGCAGTTTAGCAATTAATAAAGGTATTAAGTAACAAAGACATCAAGTTATAGTATTATGGTTTGCTGTAAAACTTAAGTGTATACCATAAAACACTATGCAGAAGAAATATTTCACCTGTAACATTTCACTCAACAACCACATTCTTTATCAGAATTGTTTTTATTTATTTATTTATTTATTTATTTTTTTACAGTTAATAATGAAGAAACGTAAACAGGCAAACAATACAACAGAAGCAGTTACAGAAGAAAAAGTTCAGCCTATTGACACAGGTGACCTTTCTGATAGTGATGAAAATCAAGGATTTGGAAGTTGGCTGCGTTCTTCGGAAGGCGTGGAATACATGAGACTCTTTGTTATAGCAAATTCTTTTGTGGTCTTTTTAACAATGGCGTGGCCACACATGTCTCAGTTTTTGGATATCATTAGGTCATTTTTCTGAGGACTGAACTAAATGATACTACACAAAAACTAAAAGAAAATTTCAAATTCTGTAAAATTAAAACACTGGTCACATATCAGACAAACAATCACAGGGATTGCAAAGTTTTGCAAACTGGTAATCGTTATGCTTCCTCTCGCAGGTATGTTTCGAGGAGTGTTCCTCATAGGAATTTTATTATGGTATAGCACAAGTGTGTTTAAGACAATGGACAGTTACTTTCGAGATGAATTCAAGAAGTACCTCATGAAGCAGCAAGAAGAACATAAACACATGGAAGCAGGTATGAAACTTCAGCGTCAATGTGACACTACAGCACAACTATCATATAACGAAAAAAGCGCAGAGTCTAATCATATGTGTGGCATTACATATACACCAACCGACGTAGGTAGCCAAATCAAAAGCGAGATAAAAACAGAGTGCAACATCCGTATCACAGAAAACGTCGAAAGAAAGTACGTTCATGAACCAGGTAATGGCTGTGAGGCACCAAATACAAAAGAGGGAAACGTCAACGGCGATAGAGAAGGACGACAATTACTGGAAGAGCATCCAGACGCATGTCTGCAATCACTCGCGAACGAGGATACATGTAAAATGCCATAAAATGAGCGACAAATTTCAACTTTCAAATAAAAGAGAAAGCTCACATGTCCAACACACTAAATCTCACATTTCAGTTTCACTGAAGCACAACAGCCAAGCGTCGGAAGGCTTAGTGCACACGAAACTGCGTATAGTGTCTTATCTTGAAGAGTCAGACGTAAATATGAGAATGCACTGTTATTACTATCACACAACGAGTTTCATCTTTTCTTGAGTACTGATAAACATAATGTACAGAACAAATAAATCATGGAACAATGCATCAACGTTGACTTCTATCACTTGTATTCTCTCCTGTAAGAAATAATACACTGTAAAGCTGCCACACATTTATTTAGAGATTTATAGGGACAATATTAAACAGTAATTACCTTGTTGCGTTTCAACCTATTATCGTGCTGAAACACCTCTGTTATCAACTATCACAACATCTTTTCAAAACATGTAACCCGCCATATTATATATAATTGTAATCATTGGATACAAAGCAAATCATAGATGACGTCTCACCGGCAACTTCAATGATGGTACATCAAAACTGCGCAAAGATTACACAATATAAGTGCCAGAATCATCGAAAAATATAATGCACCAAGGCAGACAAAGAAAATGATATCGTTCGCTACATCAAATTCTCCTTTTTAACTATCGTCTTCTGTGAGCTTCCAAGAGATAAATGCAAATGAGGGCTGGGAATAACAAATTGATGAATAACCGGAAAAGAAATTTAGCATTCGAAACATAATTTAACGATTTTTTTCAGGTATTTACGACACTGACAGACAAAGACAAGTGTCCTAGCGAATACCAATGAAGATTTCCAGGATTCACTTCAAAGCATTTTAGCAACATCTCCCTAGAACTCATTGCAGTAGTGCAGGGAACTAGGATACTTAAACTTTTCGCTGTCATAGTAAAACGGAGTCAGGTGATTTAGCACTTTACATCAAACAGTATACGATTGTTTTGGATATCAAGAAATCGACTGCCACCTCTCTATTATGCCTTACGAAACCTTGTTAGTAATGTTCTGCAACTCACATCCTATACGTTAAATTTTTGTGTTGTACTGACGTCAACAGCCTCCTGTATTCTTGAAAGGAAAGGTACAATGCATTAATTCTTGTAAGTGGCAAAATGTGTCCACCAGTAACGATAAAGTATGGTATTTTCATAGAGTAGAGGTTGTGAAACGTCAGGCAAAGTCATAATATTTTACAGGACTATGTATATTAAAGTTAGGAACACGGAATACGGACTGTAATACACCAGAATACCTAGTTTCAAAGTTCCATAGTATGGTCACAAACATTTTCACACAAGAAATAGTGAACAAGTTATGTGTTGTGTGCTGCTGAAAGTTGTTTAGGCATACATGATGTATCTGAAAGTTTAATGTGTGGCAAAATAATAATAATACATGTACATTGTGTGTGACCAAATAATTAATGTCTTCCAATACCGTATACCGAGCATACTGCTAGTAAAAACATAAATGATTATGACAGTAATACATAGTAGTAGATTAACTATTACTGCATAAAGACAACTCAATATTAATTGTAGAATCCAAGCCATTTTATTGCATGGCCAAAGAAAAATTTTGTTGGAAAATTTTAATGTCGACAAATGGCAACAACGTGCCTGTGTAAGAAGAAAGCCTGATAAATGGGTATAAGTGTGTGACTATCATTTCTAGAATTGTTATGTTTGAAGAGCTCATTTATATAATGGGAAATGTTAGCTTGATCATTGCATATAATAAATTTTATCTTAAGCACCACTCATGTTAATTTTTGTTGCTAATTGTCAACCTGAATACTTATACCAGCATCATACAAAAATTAGCTTAATGAGCAGCAAATAAATACTTGGTATCATATGATATACAAGAAAAAATACGTATTTCCTAAATAATTAACTATTTTGTAAACTTAGTTCATCTACAAATTTATGTATTTCGTTTACAATAGCTGACTACTAATAAATTTATAACAGGCTTTAGCTTATTTAGTTCACAAATATTAAGTTAACAGATTTTCAACACCATTCAGTAATTATTAACTTCTGAGTATCATATGTATATTTCACTATTTAATATCTAGGTTAGGAGTTTCAGTAACAATGTCTTACAACAAAATTTAGATTTGAAAAAATATTGTAATTAATCTTTTCCAGAGTCTATCTCTGTTATCCAAGTGGATAAATTTGTTAATGGGCGCCAAAAAAAACTATGTTAAACCATGTGCTTCTCTACATCTAAGTGATGAAATGTAAAATGAACACCATCATTTACAATGGTCTCATAGTTTCTGAAAATTACACTTTAAACATAATTATAAATTCAAATATTCCCTTAAAAACTCCGTTTTCAGGGCTAAATTATGTGTGTTCTAAGGAATGCCAGAATGCTTCTAAATATGAAAATTTCCCTATAAAATCTTTCTGAAAATTTCCAATGAAGTGATAGACAACTGCCATTTTTTTTCTCTCAATGTACTTTTAGGACAAATAAAATGTAGCACATTAGTCTATTAAGACCAGTTCACATTTGCTGTCACTTCATGTCACATCACATCGAAACATTTCATAATGCATTTCAAATGCCTATATTCACACAACTGTCAACATCATGACACATCAAGGTTTAATGGGAAGAAAGATTTGATGGTTTCACCGTTTGCTAACGTTGGAAATTTACTTATTTCACTGCATATATTCACATTATTTTGCTATTATACTTTTTTAGTGGTAAACTGCATATGTTCCAAAACAAGTTGTATATTTTTCCCATTAATTATTCTTTCACAGACACAGTCTGATATCAGAAAGTGCAAAATCACTCTGGTTTTACAATAACAGTTCAGAACTGATGCCCCCATTGTGTATAAATAAGAACATTAGTTGATAAAGCAGTTATTATTAAATAACATTTTAAGTGAAAAAGTCAGCTATAATGAAGAGGAAGAATACAGTTTCTTTCGATGTTATTACTTACATAAGCAAAAAAACACATTGGATAAGGTAAATGGCCTTTATTTATTCTCTTACAAATATTGTTTGGTATATCCGCAAGTACATATTTTTGCCAAAAAAAAAGTCTGTGTTTTGCAATGTTATTTCATTTTTGGCGCTTTACCACAAAAAACTGATCAAGAACATACATTATAAAATTTGCTTTGGCCATTAACAAACTTTATACTTGTTAGTCATTCGATTCCAATATTACACTCCAATTTTCTGCATTATTGATAGTAAACGACAGCTTCACTTTCACCATTCAGTACAGGGCAAAGTGAACCGATATGGCACAATGTGATGTGACAGATAGTGTGAATAGATCCTAATGTGACAGTGACATGATGTGTCATGACATGGCAACCAATGTGAATTGGCCTTTAGGCTACCATACATGAAACAGAATACATTTCCTCCAAAGATTGTGAAACAGTTAGTAAACATAATTTCAAACTACCCATTCACTTCCAACTATCTTCCACAACATGTGAGTACCAATGTGAACATTATTTAGCAATAGGAAAATCTCATGTGTCAGCAATAAATACAATAAGTCCATATACTGACAGTGATATCAGTAATTTAATTTTGCTGACACTTACAGCACTTCACAAGACAAAATAACGAATATATTGATAAAGGATTGGTTTGTTTGGTTTGGGGGAGGAGACCAAACAGTGAGGTCATCGGTCCAATAAGGTTAGTGAAGGAAGCGGAAGGAAGTCAGCCATGCCCCTTCAAAGGAATCATCCCAGCATTTACCTAAAGCAATTTAGGGAAATCATGGAAAACCTGAGTCAGAATGGCTGGACACAGGTTTAAACTGTCGTCCTCCTGAATGTGAGTCCAGTGTGCTAACTACAGTACCATTTTATTCAGTGATGCAAGGATTCGCTAACCAGGTAGAAAGTTACTTCTATGGATATTATGGTAATGGGATACTACAGTCCAACATATATATATAAAACATAGACTGTACTGAGAAAAATTATGATAGAAAGAAACTTCCTTGCTTGATTTGAGGAATAATCAAATCTGAGCATGAAATGAAAATATGGCAAATAATATTAAGGCATGTGTCAAATGCCACCTATTCTAAGTTCGATCTTTAGATTATGTAACCGTGGTTAGCCTGATACCTGGAAAAGGCTTCTTCTGCACAGTTGTCATAAATGATGAGATTAAAAAGCGAAAATATATCACTGCTTGAGCACATTTTGGAAAATGTTGTTTTGCTCGTGAAATTCTTTGTTTCTGTAATATGTAGTAGTTATAGTGTTGCAAAATGCCTCACAATATGGTAAATTAAATTTTTTGGCAGGTGTAGGAACTAAATTTTCTGCTGAATAGCGTTTGCAACACTTTTATGATGAGAGATGTATTTTTTATAGTTTGAAAATAAATGACTTAAATCAGCTTGTTTTAGAAATATACACATTTTGATCAAATTTTGTTTTTTTGTCTTTCTGGAGACAAAAAAATTTTCTCTACATTGTCAACAAAAAGGTAATTATTATGCAACTGATGCTTGTAATGGGACACCTTTTTCTAATATCACCTATTTTATAGAAATAACCAGTACCAGGTATACTATCGAGTCTTGCATAGGTGAACATCATATCAGCTGTTTAACTGAATGAACTTCATATAATTTTGTATATGATGTGTTATGTTTCAGGCTAAAATATGTAAAAGGAAATTAATTTGTTAGTACTCTTTACATACAGTTAAAATTACTCTTCTATTAGAAATGTTTGAAATTATAAAATATCAGCATATTTAAAATACCTATTATTAATTGCACAATCTAATGCTAATTATTATGTTTATTTCTTGATTCAGTTAGAAAGTAATGTAATATCTTGGTGATGATTCTTCTTTTGCAAGAAATTTTGTAAAATCCTTTGCTTTTTAAACTCTTTGGAATAGTGTGAGTAATGCAGAATGTAGCAGTAGTCGGCATGCCTCTGATGGAAGTGCACGTGTTCTTTGATTTTGTCTACAACAGTGTAATTGATGGTTGTATGTAATTGGAGATTGTGAAGTCAGTGCGATGTGGAAGAATGGGGTAAAATAAATGAAATTCATAGCAACAGATAGTACTTCATCATTTATTTCATTACCTGGAACCCCGTAAGTTAAAATCACAGTTGTAAGAATGTACCCATAGACACAGGAACTGCAGCCAACAACAACAACCAAAAAAGATGAAGATCAATAAAAGGTTTTTCTTTTGTATATCTTACACCTATCGAAGCTTTTGAAACTAATGAAGGCACTAAGAAAAATATAATAGTGATATGTGGGAGGGTAAGATCACATGCTCCAAATTCAAAAACATCCTAGCTGCACATACTAGAAGTAAAATTACTGTTAAATTAGCACACATTTGAATAATCCGAGTCTTAATTGATGATGTATATTTGGCAGCCATAAAGTGATCAGTACGTTTGTTACTGCTGTGTAGATTCCTTTAGTCAAATACATGGTTTTTGTCTTATCCATCGGTGCATAAGTGCAGCTATCATTTAATGCATGAAAATCCACCCACTTCATCGAATAGTTGTATAAAAAGTGAAACAAACAATGTGTTGTTGTTAAAATCACAATGTATTGTTGATGATAAACAAGTTCTTGTGGTCTTATGAAAATGAGTTATTGGTTATGAGACAGGATCTTACTAGTAAGATTGAAAATTGAAGTAGAATCTTTTAGCAGATTACTGCAACTATGTGAGTTGTAGATAATTCATAGGAAAAGAAATTTTTCTCATAAAACATTAATGGAATGAGTTTTCATTAGAATATGCATTTTGTGTGGTAATTTCTAATAACCTCTATTCATGACTGTGTTAATTCTTAATACTGAAATGATTGTACATGTGGAAGTGTTGGAATTGTTCAAGACACTCTTCTTTAGTGGATGTCACAGTGACCTATTTAGAATTATAACAGACAAGTCCAGTTAAAATGAAAAATAAAACAAATAAATGGTAGTACATAGAGATAAAGACACAAAATAAGAAAAAAATTAGCATCAATATAATCAAGAAACACCATAGAAAAAGATGCAAACAATACCTCTGTTTATATATCATCTTATTAACAAAAATAAAGAAGTTATAAAATTCCATTATGAATTTTTTAAATGACCTTTTAGGTTTGTTCAATTAAATTAACGTTCTTGTATTTTTTCTGGAATTTTATATCGTTGGTAACTGGTTTGATTTAAGGTGGTGGAGGTGTGAAGACACAAAGCTTTATAATTTGCTTTTGGAAATATTCAAAGAGCTTAATATATAAATTAGTCACACTTCCATATGCTTCGCTAGCAGGATGTTCGAAGCAAGGAATTAGGCTTTAATGTACTTTCAACGATTTAATGTATTTTTTAATCTATTGCAATACAATTATGGTCATAAGACTGGTATCTCAAATAAGTGATTCATGGGATCACTGTAAAAGTACCAGTATGTAGTTTTAAACACTTTTTAGTAGCCAAAAAACATAAGATACATGTAATAAATAAGTATATATTGATGCGTTATCATAAAATATAGATTTCTAGAATGAAATGCAGGTGGTTGGGGTATGCTCTAGCAGTATGTGGTCCTTCTTTATTTTCGCATTTTAAGGAGATGGAAACTAATTCTGTGATTAATCACAACTGGATCATATTTGACATGTTGTTTGATGACAACAAGAAAAGTATCCTTATTTTAGTTCACACAATGTTGAATTTTTGTGAAAGAGAAGACTGTATGTTAGCAATGTCAATGAGATATTAATTGTTTTTCTTGAAGATAGTGCTAATACTGTATTTTTCTTTGTCTTTACTAGAAATCTTTTAGGAACTGTATATCTTTTCCATTGTTCAGAGATAAAATACGAAATTGCACATGGTTGTTGATGTTCATTTGTTTCATTCTTTTCAAATAAATGTTTCCAATCTGTTATTTATTCAATGATTAATGCATTTTCAGATCTTACAGCATCATTTACAGGAAACAGCCAGCATACTGGCATTAAACACAGTCGCCTTTCTCTGAATGTAACAGGTAATTTCTATTTAGTATTAGATCTGATTTTTGATAACTGATAGAAAGGGAAATTACTTGGTCATTTGAGTAAGGCCAGTTAGGCCAAGAACATTCTGTTATTTTCCTTCGCAAATCAGTTTTTGGCTGTTACACTAAGACTTGGTCTCCAGTTGCCCCAACAGGGAAAGCTTATTGTCCATCATGAATTGCAATTTTGCGCCATAAAATTAAACCTGAAATTTCTTGAACCTACACACAATGACCAGTGCCTCCTATACAATTTGGGAATGCGTAATGTGGTTAAAGATACCATTTCAATGGCATAAAAGTTCAGTAGCTGGTCACAGACCACATAAATTTGATCTTTTCTGCCGTAAATGGTTGAGTGAGTAGGCAGTTTCCGCCATCTTGGGGTTAAACCCAGGAAGTAAGTCAGTATGTTCACACTCTCAGGAGCTGTTAGTATGCCTATGGATGCTGTTAGCATGAGCTTCATTTTACTTAACATATATCGCACATATTTTATATTTGTACAGAAGAAATTATATTTATCAAGCCAACAGTGGGTACCATTTGGCATAGTTAAAAAAGTACTTCTAGATTCTTCAAGTGTTGATCCCTTGCATTCCATATCATGATGGCATCATACAAATAATTAGGACATTGTGTTTAGATGAGCTGTGCTAATGTTCTAAACACTTGAAAAATGACAGGACTGCTTGCATCTCTAAACGGTAATCTATTGCACCTGATCATTCTGAATGGCATGTTGAGCAGAAAAACACTTTGCATTTAAGCACCTAGTAGGAATTACATATATACATTTGCTAAATCTATTTTTGAGAAATAATTGCCCCCAACTAATTTAGGCAGAAATTCTTCAGGACATAGAATCAGATATAAAATATGGCTGAAATGAAGTTTCCAATGACATAAGAGTTGACAATCTCTGTGGAGGTTCAAACAACTGCTCAAGATCATTGAACAGAATATGCTGAGAGAATTAAGTTCATGATTCTGCAAATCAGGTGGCAGACATCCACTCAGGCCAAAAATGTTAGCAGATGCTGGTGATGCTACAGTTAAGTGTACTTAGTTGTTAAATTAATTTGTCCTTAGAATGGTATCCCCTTGAGGGGATAGGTGTAGCAGAGAGTGTAGACTCTCGTATGTGTTGAAATTCGTGAGCTACACTGCTGCACTCGTAAACTCCACTTTATAAGACGATCGTTAGCTTGCCATGAATTTCAGAAGGCGTAGTGGACAGTGGGGCGATTTTGTGCAGTGACACATTGTGGTGTACTAAAATCACTGACCAACGTAGCCCCATGGATGCCACGTGTCCCTTCTTGTTGCAAACATAGTTCGTTACATTGCAGTGCAGACAGTGCTTTAGCACTCAGGCCGTGATTTGTATAAATTTTTGTGGCAATCTTCAGTAGCATTACTCAAGGCGGAATGGAATGAACTGTCATTGCAGCTATATGCGCCAAATGGGACACATGATGACTATTCTGCCCTTGTGCCCTGTGTAGTTACAAAGGCTGTGGAATAATTATCACTAACTATTGATCTATTAAACAGGTGGTGGTCTTTCACTGACTTTTGAGTAGTTAATTGACTGTTAGTACTGTCGACACCAGGTAATCAGAGGGCTAATTGTTGACACTAAATTTGTAGGAACCTGCCAGATGTGAGCAACATGAGTGTAGGACAGACAAGTGGAGGTGCAGTGGTGTAGTCCTTTGAAGCACAAGGATGCTAATGATACATCATTCAATTACCAATCATTTATTAGAAAGAGTTTTACATTCACAAATGTACAGAGTAGGACATCAATGCCTGGCAAGGAATTTGCAGGTACAGGCTTTAGCAATTTCGGAAGTCAGTATTGTGGCCCTAAAAGGGTCTGGTAGCTGTCGCATTGCTAAAGTCTAGTGTGGCTGTGGAGGTCTGTAGGAACCTCAGTGCCCTGATGACTGGAGGTGCCCTTAGTCTCAACTTCAGAAATCTGCATGCCTATGTTATCTGTTGCCAAGATGGTGCATAGGTGGAAGACCCAACAGCGATGTGAAGGACAGGCTGAGAGATGGTCCCAGCATATAGTTGGTAATGTGGTACTTCTACTGCCCAGGAGCGGTGGCACAGGCACACTGCTTCCAAGTCAAACAAGTTGCAAATGGGATGATCGGTTCTTCATTTGTGGAAGATTGGTCTGGCTCTCATCTTCAGCAGTCACCATTATGACTGGAACGATGCAGCTCATAGAGTCGAAGTTCCCTCCACAGCCAGACTGCTGCAGACTTGTAGCAGTGAACTCCAAGATGGCGGTAGCTGTAGGTATTTCGTTGTATTCACCAGGGAAACCTACAACTAGCAGATCGGACATTCCATCAGTATCTGTGATGTAGATAGAGTGAGATAACTTTCACAGTGAATGGAAATAGGGCGAGGGTTTTATAGCAGTCAACAACATTACTCCTCACGCCCCCAACATGGGTGACGAATGTGTTCCTGTCTTCTCTCCTGTCAGCAGTCTTGGCTGGCCTAATGTTTAATTTCACGACTTCAGATCGTTCCCCTAATCAAAGTTTGCAATTTGAAAGGCGTTGTTGTGCCACCCTTATGTGGAGTTACTACTTGTAACCTCGTTAGATTGGGCCTGCAGGACACTGTTGTGTAAGTTATGAATCTGGTGTTTCCCAGAGTCTTCTCTTACGTGCTATAAGGCAATAAGCTCCCTTTCTTGCTTACTTTGGCCTTTCAAGTGTTGACATTGGTTAGCCACCGCTATATACTTAGTGGATGTGTTCCATTTAGTGTCGTCCCAAATGGATGTAAGAAAATTTTATTCTTACAGGTAATTTTATTCTGCTGTGTAACATTCTCTGTCCTTCATAAAATACATCCTGGATTTTGCACTTTACTAATCAGTACGTATGTTCTTTTAACTCATCCTGTATGGGATATATGTTTTAAAAATTGAAGCTAATTTCATAAGTCTTATCCCCTTCAATTATCAAACTATGTGTAATCAGATCTTTAGTCTGCTTAGACCTATGATTTAGCTTTAATTACTCTGTAGCACTTCCTGTTATATTGTAAACCAGGCAATAGGTAACCAATACACACTTACTTCTTGGTGTGGTACCATTCTACCCTTGTAGCAAACGTAAATTACACAGTTTGCGATTAGAATTATTACAGTACTAGAAAGTGATTTTGTACACAACCTGATTACACTGTTTCTCATGGTACCATTGGTTGTGTTGCAACATCTGTTCAGTGGAGATTCACCACTTCTGTGGTTCTATTAGTTGGTCTAATGAGTGAAGGATATTCAGGTACGGGGTATCATTTAGAAATGCTAAGTTTTGGACTGACAGTATCTCTAACGGCTTTTCTGGACGAAACAGCAAGGAATGTGTTAACTCTGTCATTGTCGTACCCATAATTATGGCTGGTAAGCAAAATGTTATCTTGGCTATGCCGCAAACTGTTCCATTCATTACGATTCCGCTGTCATATCCTGTGGGTTTCCATTTTCGTAACAGTTAAGAAATATATATCTTGTGTGTGTAACAAAAATGTTTAGTGCATGTCCATTCTTTGAAAATGCGAATAAGGGGTTAATGCTTCTCTCCAACACTCTGTAGCTTCAGTTTTCTCCAAGAACAATTGTACCTCACATTCCTGAGTGTCAGTCTGCACTACTCAGGTTGGAAAGACCATGACACTCTCCTGTTGACAACCCCACAACTCTGCCTTGCCATCAGTGTACAGGTTTTATACTTGCACCCATTTCCTTAAAGTGTCCCATTTTACTGGGCGAATGTATACAATAAAACATTGAGAGAGGGCTTTCGAGCCTACTACAGGAAAATGTTGTGACACATATAGTCTGACTCCACCTGTCCTCACTTCAACTACCTGCATGTGGGAAAATAACACAAAATTTCCCTCAGTTGGTTCCACTATGTACTGAGTTGTAAAATTCTTCTGTGCTTCCCATACTTCTGCTAAGAACTGCTGTTTGGCAATAGTGTAGCACTTAGTTACCACAAATACTATGGAAGATGGATTCCTGTAACGCTGCTGTTTCCAGTACTGCATCATCAACACAGTCTGTCAAAATGTGTAACAACTATATGCCCAGCTATTGTATCAAGTTGATAATGTACCCTTTTTAGATCATCATTTCCAGTTTGTTTCGTGTTTTGCGTATATTGCACCAATTCTATAGCGAATTGCCTTGGCAACTTTGTATATTTCAGAACAGCCACTCTTTGTTCATTAGTTGGATGGTATGCCATACTACCTTAGTCTTTGTAGCATCAGCTGGTGCTTGTACCTGGCCTAGTGCACTTTTTAAATTCCATATATCCTTGCCATCTGCTGTTCCGAACACTATCTTCAACAGTTTTCTACCTGCCTTTATTCATCCACTATTTCTCTGGATCAGTGTTCTCGGCTCCAAGTCGATTACCTGTTTCAACTGCTACTCAGTTTATCATATGAGAGTTGCAACCTGCAGTACTCTTCCTGGACTTCTGCCAGAATTCCCTCTTTGTCTGTTTCCTTTTGTAATCCACAAATTTGTCTTCTAACCCGAACACCTCATTTATCATCTTCCACACATTCAAAGTTAATTCCAGCATCCACTGATGATTTGTTAACAGACATCAGGTTGCATGGAGAACACCATTCCTGATTTGAGAGACTGTTTCTTTAAAACACCCCCTACTCTGCTCTGGATGAGATATAGGAACAGCAAGATTACCATATTCTTCGTGGCTGCCCATGCTGTCATGTCACTTGAGAGGAAATAATTTCTCATCGCCTTCCCTCCCTCCTTCTGAAAGTGCTGGTGTATAATAAAATACTACCAAATACTATGACAGTATAATGCCATTAACCTAACTAGTATAACGAGGAACAAACCCCCAAGCAAAACAATATGAACCTCTTGATTAAATTTTCACAACAAACAAACAAAAGGAAACCAAACACATGGTCATGATGCATACAGTATGTTACGTGAACCCTGAATATTCCATTCCACCTGTGGTGTGACTTTAGTGCTGTGGTGGCACCGTTTATTTAAACTTTTGGGGACAGGATCATGAATTATCTAGCTTAAAAGTTCGCCAATCCGCCTCCATAGGTGGGGTTCTGTGCCTTATTGGGTTGAGGCTTTGGTTTTTTCCTTCATGCATTTTCTAGCAGTTTTGTCACTAGGTCAATAGTCCTATGTTGTTTTGGTTTGACTTATATCTAAGATTGCTTATTTATATCTAAGATTACTTACTTAGAGTTCTAGCTTGTGTTTGTGGATAGCCTATTTACTTGATTGTACACCATGAATTTTTCCTACGTCTTACTGATCTAAAATGGTTTTTTGTAAGCCTATTCTAATTGGTTTATCACCATGATTTTGTTTACATCCTATTGATCTAGTATGGGGTAGTAATTAGCCTATCCTAGATGGTGATTTTCTAAGGGAGTGAGGTTTCTTTTGGTGCTGGCAGGCACGAATCTAGATTGCTGGCTCTATGATGCTTCATGGAACTCTTTGTTTGTGTCTCGCCTTGGTTGGATTGTTCTGATGTTTTGCAGGTGCTGTTGTCTCTGCGCATATATACAGCTTTTTGTAGACAGTTGTGGCTAAGTTTTTTATTGTTTTTTGGACAGTGTCCATCTCCACGGCTTCATGGAGGGTTGTAGTTTTGGTCCATAGGGAAGCATCTAGGATCCATCAGAGGACTTTGTTCTGTATTGTCTGCAATTCATACCTTTTGGTTTTGCTAGCTGTTCCCCATGATGTGCAACCATAGGTCATGGTGGGGAGGACAGTTGTTTTGTAGAGGGTCCTTTTGGTTTCCTGTCTCATATTTTTGCTTTTAAAGAGTAGAAATAGGGCTTTAGCAAGGTTAAGCGCTTTAGACTTTTTTTTCGTTGATGTGCTGGTGGTAGTTCAGTTTCCTGTCTATTGTGACACCTAGGTACTTGACTTCATTCCTCCATGGCAATTCTTGTGCATTCATGTGTAGCTGTTCTAGGTGTGTAGGTCTTTTTCTAGTGAAATAGATGGCTGTCGTCTTTCCTGCATTGAGTGATAGCTTATTTTGCCGGCACCATTTCTCTACTGTGTTGAGTTGCTGTTGGATTTCTCTGATATTCACCAGGTGTCGTTTGCTGCTTGTGATGAAAGTGGTGTCGTCCACGAATTGGGCGATATGGACGCCTTCAATGGTGGGGATGTCGTTCGCATAGATATTAAATATTGTTGGGGAGATTACTGATCCTTGTGGTATCCCCACGTGGCGTGTTCTGTGAGATGAGTGTTTGCCATCTACTTTGACTATGAATTGCCTGTTGGAAAGAAATTCATCAAGGAGTTTAGCGTAGGTGTCTGGTATAGAGGTGTGTTGTATTATCTTCCCGGTTAGATTGTTATGCCACACCTTGTCCAAGGCTTTATCCCAGTCCAGGAAGATGGCTAGGATGGAGTTTTTCAAGTTCATGTTGTGGACGATATGCTCTGTCAGTCTGAGTAGCTGTAGTTCAGCTGAGACTTTTTGCTGAAACCTGAATTGTTCTGGCCTGATAGTTTCGTCTTCCAGAAGAGTGGATTGGATTCTATGCAGGATTATCCTTTCGAATATCTTTCCCATGGTTGGCAGTAGGCTGATGGGTCTGTTATTAGCTGGATTTCTTGGGTCTTTTCCTGGTTTGGGGATTGTGATCAGTTTGGCTAGCTTCCAGGCTGAGGGAAAAGAGCTTAACTGCATGCATCTGTTGATGATTCTCGTTCACAGCACTATTGTTTTTCGGCGGAGGTTTTTGAGGTGCATGTGTGTGATCTTGTCGAGGCCAAGTGCAGAGTTTCCTTTCCTCTTGCTGATTTCTTTGCGGATTTCTGTAGGGGTGGCAAGTCTTGGTGCAGTGATTGGGACCGTGTTTCTGAGTGCTGAGACTGACTGATCGACCACCATGTCGTGCTGATGGTCTTCCTGGATTTTACATCGAACTCTGGAAGGGTGTTCTGAGCTTCGAATGTGTTGGCTAGAAGTGCGGCCCTCGACAAGACGTCGTTTACTGGTCCTTGGTTGCCTGCTAAAGCCCTATTTGCTGTTTGGGTGCCCTTGAGACGTTTTACTATGTGCCACTCGTCTCTCTGCTGGAGTTTTATGAGCTCCATTTTGTCCTCCCATACCTTGGCACGTAAATCTGTTAGGCGCTTCTCTAGTTCCCGCTGCAGACGGTTTGTTTCTGTTCGGTAACTAGGGTCGCGGGTGGGCTACCATGTCAGTCTTGCTCTATTTTTCTGGCGGCGGAGTTCGCAGAGGAGTGGGGGGGTGGGGTCATTTTGTTGGTCCTGGGTGATGGCTGTGGTAGAGAGGCGGTTTGCTTTTTGGATGTTCTTAGCAAGGGTGCCTATTGGTGCATCTATTTTATCGCTTGTTGAGAGGTCCATCGTTGGTTGAGTTTCTTCAGTGATGAGAGCTCTGAAGTGGTTCCAGTCTGTTTTATAAAGTTTTTGTGCTGCCAGTGGAGATTGGGTTATTTTATATATTTTTGCGAGTACTTCCAGTGTAATATTTTCCGTGACTCCTTTGGTGATTAAAATATACAGTACATCAAGGCTGTGTTCTGCCATTAGCGGGAAGTGGGTGGGGTCGTCGTGGCCTTGCACTTTGATATGTAGGGCGTCTTCAAGCCCTGCTAGTTTTCTCCCTTTGGGGTTGGCTACACGGGAGTTCCAAAACGGGTGCCTCGCATTTAGATCTCCCTCAAGTATGATTTTTGGGTGGAAATCGACGAGCTTTTGTAGTTCTTCTTCTTGGAGCTCTCTGTTTGGGCCCAGATAGGCAGCGCCTAGCAAACATCACCCTGTCATGTGAGTTTATTTTGTCGATGGTGGCTTCTATGTTTTGTAGCTCTGGCGTTACCACCACATCATGGGTAATGGAGTTTTTTTAAGAATATGGCTGTGCAACCACCTCTTTGATTTTGGCGGTCATAGCGATGACAAGTCATGTTTCTTATTTTGCATCTGTCTGTAAGTCGCAGGTGTGTTTCTGTTACTAGGAGTATGTCTACGTCGTGTTCAGAAATGAAGGCCTACAGTTCTGTTTTCTTTCGCTCAATCCCGTTCGCGTTCCAAATACAGAGTGTTGTGTCTCTTTTTTGCAATCTTTGGACAGCCATTTCTATTCAATTAGTAATAGTACTGCCTCCAACATTATAGCGGCTTTTCCCGTTTTGTCCCCGGTTGCTTTTAGTCTGTTGACAGTGGTGATGATTGTGCTAATGAACGTATCCTTGGTGAATATCCGTAGTGTTTTGAGGATTTCGTTAATTGGGGATCCAAGTTCAGTCTCCCGGGGTTGGGTACGTCCTTGTGGGTTGTGTCTTATTCGTTGTTCTTGAGGGTTTTGTATCGGTTGTTCATTTTTCTGTTGGCGGCTTGCCTCGCAGGGTTGGGGGCGCTCTTGTGGGTTGTGTCTCACTCGCTGTTCTTGGGAGTTTTGCCTTGGTTTTTCGTCCTGTTGTTGGCTGCTTTCTTGCGTTTTAATTTGTGGCTGTTCTGACTGGTGTGCCTTGTGCCTCTCATGGTTCAGGTTGCTTATGTGTATTGCCCATTGGTTCAGGGGAGTTCGACACGGCCCTTGCAAAGGAGCGAGTTGTTGCTGTTGGGACGACTTGTGTATCTTGGTGCCCAGGTTGGTTTCGAGGCAGTGTCGGGAACTCGTTTCTATTCTCAGCTCTAGTTGTGTAGTAGGGTGCGAACCCTTAGCGTCTTTGATTTAGGGGTTGTGTTTGTTAAAAGCGATGAAATGGTTTGATGTGTTTTTGGTATTCTTCGCATCCTCTGAAGTTTGCCGGGTGTGGCCCCTTGCAGTTTGCGCAGACTGGGGTTTCCGTGTGCTTGTCGCAGTCCTTCAACTGGTGTAGTCCTGCACAATGTAGGCATCTGGCCGATATCTTACAATAGTTGGCCGTGTGTTCGTACCTTTGACACCTGTGACATTGTGCGGGTCTGGTTCAGGGCCTATACATTTCCACGACTATTTTCATGTTGAGGAGGAATTGTACGTCGTATAGTTGGTCTGCTCCTGTGTGCATAGATGTGGAAACCTGGAACATCCCTTGGTGGATCAGTTCGCGTGTGCCTCGATTTCTCTTTTTGTATTCATGTACCGAGATGATCGTGTGGCCCAGTTCTTCTAGGGCGCTTTTACTTCGTCCTCAGATGTTTTTGGAATAGTGCAACCTCCCATCCTTTTATAGCTCCATGAGATTAATAGATTAAAAAGTGGTCTTGCCAACATTGCGAAAACTATGTCATGAACAAAACCCTTGTCATTCTCCAAATACTTTTCTTGGTCAGTCAGATGGATTTACATATGAACAATACGTAGGCGGAATGAGAATAATCAACGACTTTGGAAGAGAACAGCGATAATCGCAAACATATTACCATGGAAACGATCTACAAAATTCTGCAAGACACGACGGATTCGACTATAAACATTTTCTTTCTGTACAAAAATTCAAAGTTTTTAAAAATGCTAATACTGACTTGCATCCATTAGATCGGATCCAGCAAATTCTCTTTGTCTTTACCTCCACCTTGGCCACTATCTCACAAATTAGAGTTCATCTGTAGCTTTTTAGGACGTGACTCGCCAAGTGAATGTACCCAATAGCCAGACAATGCTATTCTGTTGAACTCCAGAACGCATTTTTAGGTGCTTGCAGGTCGGAAACGACACAGCCTGTCGTCAAAAATCAGTTAATCAGCCGACCCAGTTTTGAGAATTCGCAATTCGTGAAAATTACGCAATTTTTTTTAATACGTGATGCAACAGAACCAGCCTTTAACAGAGCCAGTCAGTCAATCAATCCTCATTCAGCTCTGTATCTCAAACATTACTTGTTCACCAGGTGTTTCTTGATCCACAGGTCAACATTTAGAAAATATCAATGCATTCCGCGACCTACTTCAGTTACTTGAAATTCAGCAGTCTGACTATTCTTTCGTCAATAAAATTTCTCTCAAAACAACGAAGGCTACAATAGCAATTGGAATCAAGGTTATAATAGAACATTTAATAATAGACACTACAGACGACACGGTAATAGTCAGCGGTATCACCGCGCGGGATTAGCGGAGCGGTCTGGGGCGCTGCAGTCGTGGACTGTGCGGCTGGTGCTGGCGGAGGTTCGAGTCCTCCATCGGGCATGGGTGTGTGTGTTTGTCCCTAGGATAATTTAGGTTAAGTAGTGTGTAAGCTTAGGGACTGATGACCTTAGCAGTTAAGTCCCATAAGTTTTCACACACATTTGAACATTTTTTCAGAGGTATCAGTATAATTACAACAGGTGAAACAATTTTAATGGACAGCCTCAGTACACTAGGCAACAAAACCAAAATTTTGCTGGCAATGACTAACAGTTTCAGCAGCAAGATAATAGCAATCACAAGTCGTCTCAGCAAAATTACGGGTCACAGTATAATTACAATAATAATAATCAGGGAAACAATGATGTTCATCGAAATAATGAGTTACATTCCAGTCATCACGTAGCATACACAAGAAAGTAAGACAACATACAACAGAATCACAGTCAGAATTACAGACGCAGCAACCACAATGACAACAAGCAAAATGATAGTTATGGACACCAACAACACTGCATGTTGAATGAACCAGATATACGCTTCCATCTTCCTGACAGACAATGGACTAGAAGCTCAGCATACAGTAGCTGTCCACAGCAAGACGTCATCTGCAGACAATATGAACACAGTAACAGAACGTATTATCTAGTTGGAAGATGTAAGCGACACTTCATTGCAGGAAAAAGAACAGCCACAAACGGATGTGTACCATACGATTATCAACATACAAATTCACTCACGTAATTTCACCGCAGTAATTGAGTCTGGATCTCCAGTTATAGTGATTAGTGCTGCAGCATGTAATAAATGTAATGCGAATAATTCTTGCTCTGCATTCCCATTACAAAAGACTAAAGTTAGAGATGCAGTTTCTGTAAAAGAAGTAGATGTAAATTTGCCATTTACGGCCACACATTTTAGGCAAATCTTTTGTATTGTCGCACTTTTAATAACTGAAATTATGATAGGTACGTATTTCTTGACAGGACATAAAGCCATTTTGGATTTTAAAAACTTTTACACTGAAGAGCCAAAGAAACTGGTACACCTGTCTAATATCGTGTAGGGCCCCAGCGAGTTCGCAGAAGTGCCACAACACGACGTTGCATGGACTCTATTAATGTTTGAAGTAGTGGTGGAGGGAAGTGACACTATGAATCCTGCAGGGCTGTCAATAAATCCGTAAGAGTACGAGGGGGTGGAGGTCTCTTCTGAATAGCACGATGCAACGCATCCCAGATATTCTCAGTGGTGTTCATGTCTGGGGAGTTTGGTGGCCAGTGGAAGTGTTTAAACTCAGAAGAGTGTTCCTGGAGCCACTCTGTAACAATTCTGACGTGTGGCTGTAGCATCGTCCTGCTGGAATTCCCAAGTCCGTTGGAATCCACAATGGACATGAATGGATGTAGGTGATGAGACAGGATGCTTACGTACACTTGACAGTAAAAAAAGTGGGTCGCTGTCGAATACCATAACATAACATAATGTAGCTGTGTTGCAGGTCCTCTAAACACCAAAACCCCGTGGGGTACAGTCGTTTGACTACCCACAATGGGTACCGCAAGGGACTACTAGAGACCGAAGGTCTTTATGGCAGTCAGTCTTGTGTCAACTAATATCGTCGTACAAAACGTATTAGAAAGCACGTTCTTAGCGATGAGACATGCCATAACACTCATAAACTAACCTTAATTACAACAAGCGACATTCCAAAAGTTCTGAGAAAAAGGATTATTTTACATATATCGTACAGTAATTCTTAGTCAAAATTAAATAATTGAGACAATATATGGAGTTACAAAGCTGTACGGCAATTGGAAAAAGTTTTTCGCTCTCGAAAAGGTATTCCATCCACGTGCTGAACGTCACTCAACGACGAGTGGCTCTGGAAACTGGATGTTGGACGAACCGGTAAAAAACGCGATTAACGGCAACAAGCACTCTACGGAAATCTCAACATTAACAGCGAATCACCAGTAATATCATTGTTCTCGTAACACATCAACAGCTACGTGTACACAAATTTGAACTTTAAATGACATGACCAACGTCGTCGTTTTGGATCTGGATTCAAACCCAGCAACTATAGCCATTGATAACTAAGCTAAGCTTTGTTTGTGCCTTATTGAGACCCGATCAATAGGCATAAAGAGACGTGAAGTATAGACGTTAGCACCAGTATCAGTTATCAATTAAGACCCTGAAAATAAATGACAAAAATGTTTCTACTGAACTGGGAATCCTGTCATAACAGTTACCTTCCTGGGAACTACCCCCAATGACGTTTAATGTGGTGTCATTCACAAGGCATAAGGTATGCTCATGGTTAAAATTGAAATGCCATCATTGTAAGCTTGTGACAGGGATGCCAACCCAGCACCTAATCTGATTGTTAACCAAGTACGTAAAATCAGAAGTTAAATATCAAATGTTTTCACCAATAGCCAGATGTTGGAACCTTAAATGACGATAGAATTGTTTTTGCCTGACTGGGATTCGAACCCAGCATCTAGCACCGTCGTTTTCCAGCCAGGAACAGACGATAAATAGATATTGTTGGTTCACCAGTAGCGAGATGTGCGCATGTTTAACTAGACATCAGACGACAAAAAGTTTTGTGCTTGTTGGAATTCAAACCCCGCACACGTGGTCATGAAGACACTTTAACTATCAAATTCTTTTCCAATAATAGCTAGGAGTGGCATGTTTGTACTTTCAATTATGTGATGAAAAATACTCTGCTGGCTAGAAGTTGAATCCACAACATATCGTCGTTGGTGATCACAACGAACACAACGTCAAACCTAAATCCGTTTTCGCTAGTAGGATGGAGAGGAATGTTTGAACTTGAAAAGATGTAAGGAAACGTTTGATTTTGTAATGTTGTGATAAAAAGCTCATCATGTGGCTGTGAGTTGAAGCAAACACGTTACAGCTGACAATGCACGAAGAGACGTTGAAAGTGCAACTATTTTTCACTAGTAGTTCGGAGTGCACATGCTAGGGCTTGAAATGGAATAATAAATATTTTGTGCTGATCAGGATTCGAAACCAGATGGGTGTCTTTCGAGGAGGGCTAGAAGAGCTTGCAGTCTTGGGGAACACAGTGAAATCGAATTTGAATCCCAGTCCAGCACCACAATTTTCAGGGACTCAGTTTCAAGGAAAGTAAGAGCCTTGTGAACTTATATGGCCATTGGTTCATTAAATGAAATACGTTTTCTGGTTTACGACGGCTTCTGCTGACAGAGTCTCTGCCTTCCGGGGTTTCTCCATCTGTCACAGCTCAAACGAATGCCGCTCTGTCCCAGTCAACAGCGAAGGGATGTTATCTTTACTGCGGATATTGAATTACGGAGCTTACTGGCGATCTGCACTTGGCGTTACTAGGGGTGAAGGAGAGTTACTTGTGTGTGTTAAAATCTACGTCTGACCTGAGATGTGAACCTACAAGTGTTACACATCAATACAAGATTAATCCACCAGACCACAGAACCCCCTGCCAAGCACATAATTATGAATTGCAGAGTATTCATTGAGATGTAGATGCAGTGTCAAGGGACGGGTAACAGGAAAGAGGGCGGGATCTGGGAATGGATAGAAGTGCAAAATATAAGCGTGAAATGCTTGCGAAGTATTGCTTACTTAGATGTGTGCCACAGTTCGTTTTATCTTAGGACCGAGAGATAAGGAAGGACTGTTTTCAGAACGAAGAATGGGTTATAGGGAAGGGGGGATCAAAGAATACGGTTTCATAGGTGTTGAGAGGAATGATAGAGAGTAGAGACAGCAGCAATTAAAAAAGAAAATGTAGCGCCAATGGAAACCGCTAGATTTGTTTATAATGTTTTGGGGGAATGGAATAGAAGGGCACTTGCGGCGATAGTGTCAGAGAGAGAGAGAGAGAGTGTGTGGGAGAGAATAGAGGAGATATTAACAACGAGGAAACTTAATATGAAATCGTTTGCGTATTGTGTGGAGGACGGAGGGTGTATTCATGGATGGAGGGGAAGAGAGAGATGTATTTGAAATAACAAAAACTACTGTGACAGAGCCCATCTACGCTGATTAGTTTGTAAGTATCTGGGCAGGGTATAAATGAAATCAAAATAGAATATTTAACGAACTGTATATTCAAAAGAAACCCATTTGGGTTAAAATCGCAACTCACAGCAGAACTAGCCCATATTGTATCTTTTCTGTTGCCACGCGATCTTCCACTAGCTCCCAATGAGGAAGAATGACGAAAAAAAAAGATATAACAAAACAATCTAAGGACTCTAATATTTTATCCAGAATCCTTCATTATAGACACTAGGTCCCTGTCTTCCTGCTGTGAGCTCACTCTCTTCCTGCCTGAGCCAGGAGCCCTGTTGGTGGTGCCTCTTTCAAGACAGATACTCCACCATCTCGCTGCAGTGGTATGTGGTACGCCATACTGTATGCCAGCTTCTCTGATGGAACATCTTCCTTCTTCAATGAGAGCGACGACTCTATTTCGAATAGACCTCTCCCAGTGAGCCATTACGGCAGACAACCCGATATGTATTTCTGCTTGCCGCTGCCGGCCGGTGAGGCCGTGCGATTCTATGCGCTTTAGTCTGGAACCGCGTTACCGCTACGGTCGCAGGTTCGAATCTTGCCTCGGGCGTGGATGTGTGTGATGTCCTTTAAGTAGTTCTAAGTTCTAGGGGACTGATGGCCATAGATGTTAAGTCCCATAGTGCTCAGAGCCATTTACGTATTTACGTCAAACGGAGCGGCAGAGGCAGGGGCATGCGGCGCAGCCGTGCTGTCTCGTCCCTGGCTGTTGGCCCACCAACGCCACAGCCAGCTCGCTCACTTCCGTCTCGCCTCAGCCAGCCTGGCTGGCCCGTAGCTCGCGAGCCGCTGCTAGTACAGACCCGGGCCGCAGACCCCTTGAAGGATCAAAAGTTACACCTAACCTACCCAAGTCTCTAGTATAAACCAACGCAGCTACAACTATTACGCTATAAAATGTGCAGGCACACCTACAGTTGACGATTCATTCAAATATTTGATGAATAATACGTTCAAAAATACATTCATTTTAAACATAGCTACCGCAAAATATTTCTCCTAGCTAGCAATAGCATGGCGCAGGAAACTATTCTTTCTTGCAAGCGCTCTGCATTAGATGTAGCCATAAGAAAATGTGTATTCAACCACGACAACTAAGTGGAATGTAAAAGTAAACAGGTTTGGGGGCAGCTTCTCCAAATAATAGTATATATGTAGTATGTAATACACGTTTTGTGCACTTATAAGATGTATTCAGTGTCTCTGAAACAATACGTGCCGCCTGCATCTCGTGGTCGTGCGGTAGCGTTCTCGCTTCCCACGCCCGGGTTCCCGGGTTCGATTCCCGGCGGGGTCAGGGATTTTCTCTGCCTCGTAATGGCTGGGTGTTGTGTGCTGTCCTTAGGTTAGTTAGGGTTAAGTAGTTCTAAGTTCTAGGGGACTGATGACCATAGATGTTAAGTCCCATAGTGCTCAGAGCCATTTGAACCATTTGAACAATACGTGCTGCAAGACGGAAATTACTTTCTGCTGAGGCACTGCATTCACATCTCAATGATACACGACTACTAGAGAACATTACTCTTTACGGCAGTCAATCCACCTGTAAATTAACGCCATGATATCGCAGATATTAGGCAACACGTTACTAGAGATGAGAAAGGCCTTAAGGTTTGCAACTAAACATACTACTCCTAGCTACTATTGAATAAGAGTTTGATTATTGGAGATGTCTTCATAACCATGTGTGCAGCGTTCGACTCTCAGTCAGCACAGACGTTTACGCCGCCTTATTTCTAGTCAAACGTGCGCATATCTCACTAATGATGGACCAACATTGGACATTTCTCGTCTGTTCCTGGATAGACAACGACGGCGGTAGGCTCATGGCTCTAATCCCGGTCAGGCAATACAACTTCAGTCATCATTTAAGCTTCCAACCTCACTACTGGTGACAAACTGTGATATCTACATTCTGATTTTACATACATATTCAACAATCCGATTAGGTGCTGGGTTCGCATCCTTGTCACCAGCATTACATGATGGCATTTCAATTTTAAACATGTGCATCCTTTGTTCCTTGACAATGCAACAATATACAACGTCTTTCAAGGTTAATTACCGTGAGGGTAATTGTCATGTTAGGGTTCTTGGTTTCATACAAACATTATCGTCATTTACGTTCAAGTTGACAATTGATAACTGATACTGGTGGAAACGTCAATATTTGACGTCTCTTTCTGACTAGTGATCGAGTCTCGATAAGGCACAAATCTTTGCTTGGTTAACAATAGCTTTATGTTCTGGGTTTGCATCCGGATCCAGAACGAAGACGTTGGTCATGTCATTTAAAGTACAACTTTGTGTACAAGTAACTGTTGATGAGTAATGTGAACAGTGATATTACTTGTGATTTGCTGTTAGTGTTGGGATTTCCGTAGACTGCTTGCTGCCATTAATCGCGTTTTCTTTTAACTGCTTAGTATTACATAAAGTTGATGAGAAACCACTCCCTGTTGGTCGTTGAACGACGTTCAGCATGTGTTGGGTAAACCTTTTAGACAGCACAGAACTTTTTTCCAATTGCCATACAACTTTATAAATCCATATACTGTTTCAAATATTTAATGGTGCCTAAGGATTACTGAACGATTTATGTGACAAAATTAGTTGTCCCACAATGTTTGAAATGTCACGTATTGTAATCAAGTTTAGTTTACAAACGTTAAGGACTGTCTGATCTCTTCTGTACTATTGTGGTGTTATTTTACATCTGGACGGACTGTCATAAAGACCGGTGTTCTCTAGTACTCCCTAGTGGTGCCCATTGTGTATCTCACAACGACTGTACTGTGGAGTGTTGTGACGATGTGCAACACAGATATGCTATGTTGGTTGTATACATTCAGGTGCAGCCTACACGTTGGAATTAAGGCGTGACCCACATTTTTTGCTGTCGAGTGTACAAGTCACCTATTAGATATCTAGAAGTATCAGGGGTCCCATATCACTCCAAGTGTACACGCCTCGCACCATTACAGAGCCTCCACCAGCTTGAAAAGTCCACTGCTGACATGCAAGGTCCATGGATTCACGAGGTTGGCTCCATACCCGTACACGTCTATTCGCTCGATACAATTTAAATGAGTCTCATCCGACCAGGCAACACGTTTCCAGTCTTCAACAGTGCAATGTCAGTGTTGATGGGCCCAGGCGAGGAATAAAGCTTTGAGTCGTGCGACCATCAAAGGTACACGAGTGGGACTTTGGCTCCAAAAGCCCACATCGATGATGTTTCGTTGAATGGTTCGCTTGCTAACGCGTATTGATGGCCAGCATTGAAATCTGCAGCAATCTGCGGGAGTGCTGTACTTCTGCCATGTTGAATGATTCTCTTCAGTTGTCGTTGGTTCCATTCTTGCAGGATCTTTCCTGCCCCACCTACATCGGAGATTTCATGTTTTAGCGGATTCCTCATGTTCACAGTACAATCGTGAAATGGTCATATGGGAAAATCTGCATTTCATCGCTATCTCGGAGATGCCGTGTCCTGTCGCATGTGCGCCAACTGTGACTCCACGTTCAAACTCATTTTAATCTTTATAACTTGCCAGTGTAGCAGGAGTAACTGATCTATGAGTAACAACTGCACCAGACACGTGTTGTCTTACATAGGCGTTGCCGACCGCAGCACAGTATTCTGCCTGTTTCCATATCTCTGTATTTGAATATGCATGCTTATATCAATTTCTTTGCCCCTTCAGTGGATATTCTTCTATGTAACAATAACGAGCACGTTGCAGTATAGATTCAGCAGAGCATTTCAATGGAGAAAAAGGAAATTAATAGATTGGAGCTTTTTTCGTATACAAAGAATACACAATGGTGTAAATCATTTTTCACTGGCACATCCTTTGATGCTGACGATGCAGATGAAGAAACTAACTGCAATGTTCTCTAGATAATCCAAACCAAGATAGACAATTGTGAGATAGCAACAGATACAGACAGTAAATCGTTTTTCACTGGCACATCCTTTTCTGCTGACAATGCAGATGAAGAAACTAATTGCGATGTTCTCTAGACAATCCAAACCAAGGTAGACAATTGTGAGATAGCAACAGTTGCAGACAGACAACAGTTACAAGAAGTTTTAGAATCACATTCACACGCTTTTGACAATGAACCCGGCACTATGGGAGGATTTGTGTATGTTTTCCAAGTTAAACCTTATAAGACCTTTGTCTCAAAATATTTCTCAATACCTTTTATTTATGGAGACAAAGTGGAAGAAGAACTAGAATCCATGCTAGCACAAGGCATTATTGAATCGGCAGCATCACCGTATATGAGCCCATACACGTTGTTCCAAAAAAAGATGGATCATTAGGGCTTGTGTTAGATTCACCAGAGATTGATGACATTATAGTTACAGAAACAGAGAGACCACAGACACTTGATGAAGTGTGTCAAACGTTTCATAGAGTAACAGTACTTTCAGTCTTGCCAAATAGAACTTCCCACCCAATTGTCGTAAGTGCACGGCTTTCTTATGCTTTGATAATGGTTATTAATTCTGCAAATTAACTTTCGGCCTTACCTTTCATTCGTAGCATGAATACTATTCCTCCATCTGATTTAAAAGAAAAAAATCACAAAGTATGTCCATGACATACTTACCCCAGAAGCAACTCGGCGTACACACAACAGTAAGTTCAATGCACTACTCAATACATTCTGATGCCAGGGTATTATGTCAGTCTATGTAAATCAGAGTTTGGAAAATCGTCCATTAAGTTTTTAGGCCAAATTATCTCTGTTGACATTATTGAACCTGACCCAGATAAACTTCAAGCTATCCGAGACATCACTATTCCCACAATTAAAAAACAACTGCGAAGTTTTCTTGGCCTCATCAATTTTTTCAGCTGTTTAATTCATTATATGGCTTTGGATATACCAAGACTTTGTCAGCTAAGTCCTGGGATGATCAGGCACTAATTGAATTTCTGATTTTGAAATGTGCTTTATTGAAAGCTCCTCTATTATCACATACAGATCTTTCCAAAGATTTTTGTACTGCAACAGATAGCTCCAATTGTCTTTTCCAGCCGTGTACTTTCCCCAGCTGAAAGAAATAATTGTATTACAGAGCTCTAAAAGTTGTCAGTCGTATGGGCTTTTAAAAAATTTCGTTATTTTTTGTGTGCAAACATGCTAAAATGTATACAGACTACAGTGCAATTCAGTTCCTCGTGGTCGCTAAATTTTCACTTGAATGTCTGAGACGATGGAAACGTTATCAACAGGAATTTAATTTCACTGTCATCCAGATTCTAGATACAAAAAATGTAGTCGCTGACGCTTTGTCAAGATCTTTTACTGGTTGTCAAACGACTGCTTCCACACAATTTTGTCATTCAAACTTCAGTCTTCTTTACATCCAGCAAGTTGCATTTGAAAACTTCATGTCAAGATATTGCCAAAGAACAGGGTAAGTATTCAGTGCGGAAGAATAACAAACAATTATGTCATAACAACAAAATTCTACTATTAGACGTCATTACTTGGTAAAAAATCACATCCTTTTCAAACATTTAAAACCCAACCGTATTATTTGGCTTCTCTGTACCCCTGATGATCTTGTCAACAAATGGATAGGCCTATACATCTGAGCTATGCTCATTATGGACCAAGAAAGTGTTTCCTCATACTTTGTCAATCTTCCTATTTTATGAATATGGAGAAAGGAATTAGGCATGTTATAGCGAAATGTAAACTCTGACAGCAAGCAAAATCTTCCACTAGATCACATTTGGCCACACTTTTCCCGATTATCCCCATTAAATTACGTTATTTAGTTGCGTTCAACCTCTACAGGTCTACTCTAAAGAGCAAAAAAGGTTTTTCTTATATATTTATTGCAGTTGAGCTAACATCTAAATTTGCTTCCTTTTTACCACTTCGCAGAGCTATAGCTAAAACTTTCAGCTGCATTCACAAAGAAATTTTTACCACATGTAGGATATGTAGAAAAGGTTATATCTAACAGTGAAACACAATTTCATTCCACAACTTGGACACGTACATTGTACAACAGAAACATTAAACCCATTTGTATTTTCAGGTACACCAGTTTCTACAACCCTTGTGAAATAATAATAACAGAGATACGAAAACTATGTACACTTTATTGCACAAACAACACATTGGATGGAACAGATGTATTTAGACTTTTCAGGGTACCATTATATCAACTCCTAATGATTCAATTTTGCTCTCGCCACATTTAGTTTTAAAGAATAAAAATCTGCCAGACAAAATAAAAGAACTAGTTTCTTTCCACAAGTCACAGTATCCACATTGACATTGCAATTACTACTATAAAAAAGGCAACTGAGAAGAGGGAAATGCTACAAACGAAGGTAAGTCACACTAGGAAATCCGAAGTTGGACATTAAGTTTTTGTTTGAGCACACCCATTCTCTTGTAATGCAAAGAACACGTGTCAGAAATTTGGGTTACTTTATAGCCGATCGTTTCGGATTCGACGAATTCCACATCCCAACGTGTACATCTTGAAACACCCAGCACAAAATCTTCGAGCGATCTTCATCACACCACAAATACAAAAACCTTCAATGAATAATTATTTGACTTTCTGTTCCCATAGCAATCACGTTGTGACAACATGTATTTCATTTACTTTTGACATCGACAGTTTGTACATAATTAGTAGCTTTTATTCAGATGCATGTGTATGTAACCACAACAGTTTTTTTGTCTCAGGCAGTACTGTAAGTATAAGCCATTTCTTATGTTTATTATCACTGTGTTATGGCTTTTATGTAATAGATACAATGATTGTTACAGAATATATAGGACATCATGTTCTAAGTAACTGACCCAGATCTTTATTCAGGGTTATTACAAATGATTGAAGCGATTTCACAGCTCTACAATAACTTTATTATTTGAGATATTTTCACAATGCTTTGCACACACATACAAAAACTCAAAAAGTTTTTTTAGGCATTCACAAATGTTCGATATGTGCCCCTTTAGTGATTCGGCAGACATCAATCCGATAATCAAGTTCCTCCCACACTCAGCGCAGCATGTCCCCATCAATGAGTTCGAAAGCATCGTTGATGCGAGCTCGCAGTTCTGGCACGTTTCTTGGTAGAGGAGGTTTAAACACTGAATCTTTCACATAACTCCACAGAAAGAAATCGCATGGGGTTAAGTCAGGAGAGCATGGAGGCCATGACATGAATTGCTGATCATGATCTCCACCACGATCGATCTTTCGGTTTTCCAATCTCCTGTTTAAGAAATGCCGAACATCATGATGGAAGTGCGGTGGAGCACCATCCTGTTGAAAGATGAAGTCGGCGCTGTCGGTCTCCAGTTGTGGCATGAGCCAATTCTCCAGCATGTCCAGATACACGTAACGTTTTTTTCACAGAAGACAAAGGGGCCATAATCTTTAAACTATGAGATTGCACAAAACACGTTAGCTTTTGGTGAATTGCGAATTTGCTGCACGAATGCGTGAGGATTCTCTACCGCCCAGATTCGCACACTGTGCCTGTCCACTTCACCATTAAGAAAAAATGTTGCTTCATCACTGAAAGCAAGTTTCGCACTGAACGCATCCCCTTCCATGAGCTGTTGCAACCGCGCCGAAAATTCAAAGCGTTTGACTTTGTCATCGGGTGTCAGGGCTTGTAGCAATTGTAAACGGTAAGGCTTCTGCTTTAGCCTTTTCCGTAAGATTTTCCAAACCGTCGGCTGTGGTACGTTTAGCTCCCTGCTTGCTTTATTCGTCGACTTCCGCGGGCTATGCGTGAAACTTACCCGCACGCGTTCAACCGTTTCTCCACTCACTGCAGGCTGACCCGTTGATTTCTCCTTACAGAGGCATCCAGAAGCTTTAAACTGCGCATACCATCGCCGAATGGAGTTAGCAGTTGGTGGATCTTTGTTGAACTTCGTCCTGAAGTGTTGTTGCACTGTTATGACTGACTGATGTGAGTGCATTTCAGGCACGGCATACGCTTTCTCGGCTCCTGTCGCCATTTTGTCTCACTGCGCTCTCGAGCGCTCTGGCGACAGAAACCTGAAGTGCGGCTTCAGCCGAACAAAACTTTATGAGTTTTTCTACGTATCTGTAGTGTGTCGTGACCATATGTCAATGAATGGAGCTACAGTGAATTTATGAAATCGCTTCAATCATTTGTAATAGCCCTGTAATCCATCATTTTAGAAGCAGAGTTTACATAAATGAAGACAGCAATAATTTTTTCCTTAAAGCAAAGGCACCACAGAAGATGAAAGCAACATGAGAAACAATAACATCCACTTTTTCATGTCAAAATGCAATTTCTCTTACAGGATAATGTATAAAAGTATGGAATAATAGAGTCCAGATAGTAATCATAAAACATGTAGTGTATTATATATTTTGCACAGGTATAGCATGTACTGTCAGTAAGTGGGGGAGATATCAAATTTCAGCGTCTTGGACTGCTAACACTGAGCTATAATGCGGGTTTCTTCACTGACTGTAAGAATTTTGCTATAAGTGTCATATCTGAAGTGAAGACTGAAGCATTTATTATAGATTAAATATATGAAGGAATTATTTATGTATTTTTGTAATGAGGGTATGATGAGATAATAAGAAGTGAGGATAGCGAACGTTTTATGATTGTTATGCAGACATTTATGATTTATGATATGGAATATTGATATTAGTGATTGTTAGGGATTATGTGATGATTTTACCCTTGATGAATGCTTTCTTAATTGTGTTTTGGTGTCTTTCTCTGATGAGTAGTATTTCTAATGGTTTGCAATAAGGTGTTGCGGAACGATAATACAAATCTATGAATTTACAGGTGGATAAACAGTTTGTTTCAACAATATGCATTTTTTGTCTTTGTGAACAGCAACGTGAACGATTGAAGACGCTTACTTCCATGTACTTACTTTGATGAATTTGTGACTTTACTTGCGCTAATGGACTTTGCCTCATTCACTAGATAATAAAATTTCTCGTTCTTTTTCAGATATAGTTATCCAACTTTACTGGAAAGATATAATTTCTTAATGATTTTCATTCTGCATGTTTACTTTCCTTGTTCATAGATTTTAGGAAACACTGAATTGAATGGAAGGGTTATGAATGGCAAATCCAGGTAGCAAATGTATTTAATAATTATTTCTTAAACATAGTAGAAAGCATAGGGACCAACAAAAGAGAAAGATCAAAGCAATGTGTTGAAGAAGTTACTCTCATAAAATTGCATCATATGAATGTACCACCAGTTTGTACTTCTCAAGAATCATACATTATCTCAATAATAAAGGCTCCTCTGGTTCTGATGGTGTTTCCAGTAGAGTCCTAAAGATTTGTTCTCATATAATGTCCAGTATTGTCCAAAATATGTAATGCATCACTAACTCAAGGCATTTTTCCAGAGAGACTATAAAGTGTGCCTTTGTTAAACCCCTCTTTAAGAAAGGTGATTACAGAGATGCCAGTAATTGCTGACCTATTTCATGGCTGACGCCATTTTCCAACATTTTTGAGAAGGTGATATATTCTAGAGTAGTATCTCACCTTGGCAACAATAATATACTCAGAAAATCACAGTTTGGGTTCAGAAGGGTTGCTCTACTGAGAATGCCATTTACATGTTCACACACACCAGATATTACAAGTAGAGGCAACCAATGGATCATGTCATATCTAACCACAATGATGCAGAAAGTTGTACTTAGTAGTAATTCAACCAACAGATTACAGGGACATAATTCTGACTGGAAAGAAATCATGTATGGAGTTCCCCAAGGCTCAATCTTAGGCCCACTACTGTTTCTCATATAAGTAAATGATCTACCATCTAATGTATAACAAGCAGAATTAGTTCTTTTGGCAGATGACACCAATATGCATGTAGAAATGGTGAACAGATTTCTCAAAAGTATTATTGACTGGTTTTCTGCAAATGGTCTCACCCCTTATTTCACAAAGATACATCATATTCAGTCCTGCACCTCCAGGGGTACTGCACCAGTGATAAGTGTAACACATGATGATTAAATAATACACAAGGTGGAAACTTCAAAGTTCTCAGGTATCCATATTGATGGGAATTTCATTGGAAAAAACACATTTTGGAACTCCTAAAAAATTAGTTCAGCCGCATTTGCACTTAGAATCATAGAAAATTTTGGGGAGAGAGAAATCAGTAAGCTGACATATTCTGCTTATTTTCATTCAGAAACGTCATATGGAATAACGTTCTGGGGTAACTCAACTCACCTTTAAGAAAGAAGGTCTTCATTGCCCAAAAAATGTGCTGTAAGAATAATATGAGGTGCTCAGCTGCGATCATCTTGCTGACATCTGTATAAGGAGTTAGGCATTCTGACTACCGCTTCATAGAATATTTATTTCATCATTAAGTTTGTTGTAAATAATCCACTACAGTTCAAAGGGAACAATGAGGTACATAATTACAATACTAGAAAAAATGACATTCATTACTCAACATTATGGTTGTGTTTAGCACAGAAAGGGGTGCACAATGCTGCAACAAAAATTTGTGACCACTTACCCAGTGATATAAAATGTCTAGCAGACAGCAAGGTAAAATTTGAAATTAAATTGAAAAAGTTTCTCCTTGACAACTTCTATTTCGTGGAAGAATTTCTATGTTTGTAATATGTAAAAGGCGGTGGGTAGGAATTGCTATCTCAATCTGTATATCTTGTTTTCATTTTTGGGGAAAAATTATATGGTCATGTTTAGAATAGAAGTAGATGTACAAATTAATTTGCTATATAAATGGAAAATGACTCATTCCACATCATGATGATTTATCATGCAAAATTATCTATAGAACATGAAAGTAACTAACTTCTTGATATAACTTAAATTTTTAAAGTGGGTAATTATAAGTAACTGGGACGTGAATAGGTTAAGGTTTTATGATCAGATTTTCATGTTTTGTGACTGCCAGATGGCACACAAATGTAATAATCAATTTTTTTCTACAGCAGCAAATTATTGTGCACATTCCTTTCTTTTCCTTTCCTTTAACATGTATCCTTACATTCATTTACTCGACTATACAAAAAATATATATTCTGCAGAAATTATGATTGTACTCTCACATAACAACATGAGTAGTCCACTCACACTCATGTAAAAAGTAAGAAGACTGATAACAACGTTTGCCTATTGGTATTTTCACAGTGCATTTTACATGTAGTAATTACTATATTTTAATGTTTCTTTCCTCTCACAGGATAAAACAGATTTCCATTATGATTTTTCTCTTTGAAATGTCACTGGCAACACACCTATATAAATTGTAATTTCGATGTTCATAAGAAAAGTTTGCTATTCTTCGTCAAGTAATCTGAGAGTTTATGATATGTAGTTTTAGATAAATGTCTTAGCTTTATTTTCTTTCCCTGTATTGTAACAGAAAATATGTACTTCATGAAAGAAGCACAATCATGGACTTAGGTAGAGTTACTCTCCGCACTGTGAGAAAGTTCGACATTTTCTTTACTGCAGCATGTCAAGTCATTTATTGTGGTTTGAGATGACTTCACAGTCATTTGGTGAGTGGTCTGGCTCTGAGTTGTCACTGGATTTATTATGAACAAGTACGGCATTCACTGAGTCTGCTCTTTGCCACCACACAAACAATCATGATACAACACTTTCACTTCAAGAGTTATTACGATGTATAATTGTGTAACCTCCCCGCAAAAATTATGAAGGACAATATTTTAAAAAAATGTTAATGGGAATAGAGCTAAGTGTAACCTTCCCACGGAAATTTTTATAATAATATTTTAAATGTGAATAGACATAGAGCTAAGTGTAACCTCCCAGAGAAATTTTGAACACAATAATTGAATGTTAACTACAATACAACTTAATGTAACCTCCCAGCAAATAAATTTAATGACAATGACAATTAAATGAAAATTAGCAATCTAACCCAAGTATAAGTTCCTCACAAAAAAAAAATGAAAGTCAATTCAGTGATAATAAAATCCCAGTGACAATGAAAACACAAATAGACCGAAATGTCGATCTTAGGCCCTGATTAAACTCAAATTCTTACCTCAGTAAAACTGCATCTGCTCTTATTTTTCGCCATAGCTTGGAGGAAATTCATTGCAAAAATTTTGAATTTAAGGGAAACTTTTCTTTAAGGAATAGCAAGGGAAATATTTCTTTCATTAAAGGGTTCTTTGTTGAAAAATTGCTTTGAAAACAAAATTATTATTGGGGCGATTCTTGGACAATTTAGTTACAGTTAATTTACATCTTTAGCTGAGCGCAATGCTGCTTCATTACCTTATTTAAAAAATAATATACCTCGTCCTGAATCTTGACCAGAGTGCCATGTCGACGCCCGCCGACTCCTCACTCACAACTGAACTCTCTCACAACTGAACTCTCTCGCAACTCTATCGCAACTGCTCTGAACTCTCGCGCAGTCAAGCGCAGACTAGGAACGACAAATAGCTCTCTGGTCAGAGACTGTGCAATGCCTCGCCATCGCCGCCACACAACATACGTGTTTCATAACCCTCCACTGGGGGGGCAAAAATTTGGCAGCGATGGTGAGTCATTTGGACTTGCCATGCGCGGCAAATTTTTTTTTTTTTTAATTAATCAACTTTTACAATTTACAGAATATTCAGAACATGAATTAAACGTGATGCTCATGCACCGAGTACAAAACATTAGACAATGACAAAAAATGTATACAATGAGTACAGAGCGTATCAGCAAATCAGAAAAATGTATATACAATGTAAAAGACAAGGGTGCACATATACTGTACTTCAGAACAAATCGAAAAATGCCTTTAGCATTTTCACAACAAATAAACATAATGGCAAAAAATCATGTCGACAAGTGACGTAAGTGTACTTGCATTGGAGTTCGGCAAATCGAAAAAAATGTGTAGGCCATGAGCTTAAATGATGTTAGCAAAAAATGATTTTCACTATGTGACAAGAATTAGGATAGGAAAAGTCATGGTTGTAGCACTTTAGATTGCACATAGCTGCTCTGAAAGTCCATATCTTTCCACAGAAGTACAACACCAAGTGACACAATTTGAAGTTCTTTTTCCATTAGTATTTATCAGCGTAGCCAAGACACTGAAATGTCGTAGTAATCTTCCATGTTATCATTTTGGCAGTACATCAGGTACACCAAACAGTGGGACCATAATAACGTCTCCATCGCTCATGGTGGTGGACAGCATGTCGTGTCAACATCACGCTCTTACAAGGCACACCAACGTAGAATTAGTGCAAAAACCAAATATAGTGCTCCATGATCAGGAGGATGCACAGGACAAATGGATATTGCAGTAATTCAGGGTAGTGAGGTCAGAAGGTGAAGGACATTACGTCACATACTAGTCTTCATTAGGAATTACATTAGTAGTTTGCGGCATTCATAGCCTAGTTGTTGAACATTTCTGTACCATGTATTTAGCATTACAGAATAATGTTCATAAAATTAAATTATTGGCATCATGGGTAATCGTATTACAATAAACAGCGGCAGTCTTTGGCCAGCTACAAAACATATTTAGTATGACAGAATAATGTTCATCAGAAGTCTTCATTGAAAAAGAGAGTCAATTTTTGGCCTATCATTAACATAATACATTGAGTTACACAAATTATTGGCACTCATTGGCCAGTTACCAAAACATGAAAAGTTATCATTGAAAACAAGAGCTAGTTAATGGCATGATTATTAACATAATTCATTTAGTGACATTAATTATTGGCACTCAGTGGCCAGTTATAGAACATGAAAAGTCATCATTGAAAACAGGAGCTAATTAATGGCATAATTAATAACATAATTCATTTAGTTACATTAATCATTGGCACTCAGTGGCCAGTTACCAAAACATGAAAAGTCATCATTGAAAACCGGAGCTAATTAATGGCATAATTAATAACATAATTCATTTAGTTACATTAATTATTGGCACTCAGTGGCCAGTTACCAAAAGAAGAAAAGTCATAATTCATTTAGTTATATTAATTATTGGCACTCAGTGGCCAGCAAGTATTGTACAGTATAAGAAATTGTTCATCATTCAGTATTATTTCACACTCTCTTAAATGAGTAGCATTATTTGAAACTGGTGATACACACCATTAAGAAGTCATGATTAAAAATCAGTTAATTACAGTCATAGCATTAATAATCATGGGCATTATAAGTAGTCTCATTACACTAAACAGTGGCAGTTATTATCCAGTTACAAAGCATTATTTTATATATTTTTTTTGTATCATTAAGAAGTCATTACTGAAGTGACATACTATTCAGAGCTGATCAGTATTATTCAGAATTCTCTTAAACTAGTAGCATTATTTGTGACTGGTAATACATTATTGTTTTTTTGTTTTTATGCTAGCAATGCATTGCGTAGGGATCAATAATTAATTGCTGAGGCATAACAATATTTGCTTTTGACCTATTGCTGCAAATGAGGATAGGTAACGTCATTCGTCATGAGTCAGCTGTAGCAAGGCTATGTAACAAGGCAGTATATGTGATCACATTTATAAATTATAGACACAAATGGGTAAAAAATAAAAATGCAAGTACTAGAACAGGTATAATGAGTTTAGTAACTATCATGAAAGGCTTCTCCTGGAAAAAATACAAAATGGATTATTGGGCTGAAAGAAGAAACGCATACTATGCTGAAAAGTAGCGAACTTCGAATTAACAGGTAGTGAAATGAATATAAAAAATGTGTTCCATAGCTGTCCTTTCCAAAACCTTCAGTCATCATACCATACGATATAAAACATACTGTCAAAACAAACTGCAACAAATACTTAAATAACTACATAGCATAAATACATAAACTTCAACATTATCCTCATCTGTAAAGAAAAAAACTTCATTATCCATTACTTCATTACTTATATTATCATAACTCCATTATTATCATCACCTGTAAAGAAAAACTTCATTATTCATAGTAGCGTATTCTTCCTCATTATTCATCAGCATTCATTATCATCTGCAAAAAATTATTTCATTACTCATTATACAACTATTCCTTATCTCTAGCATATTTCATCACTAAAACTAAGATGTGTAGTTCTGTCTGACAGCCTGCATCAATCGCCTTGTAGTCTGAAAGAAAAAATTAGTTAAGACTGCTATTCTACGATGTGCATAGTATATTCTTGTTAATGCTTGTTAATTCTGATCCATTTACTCTTCCTCACTAGGTTTGCATCTTCTTTCGATCACTTCGAAGGTGAAATTCCCATTTCTGTTTAATTTATTTCTTTTACACGTTATTTCTTTCTGAAAATGATGAACAAAGATTAATATCGTGCATTCACATCATATACCCACTAAATAATGACTGGTTAATGGTGACATAATTAAGCATACAGCATAACATGACAGAAAACGTAATATGTCAAAAGCATAGACAGGGTTCAAAGGCAAAAATGTACAGAGAATATCACAATGCAGCAAAAAGAAAAGAAAAATGTAAAATAGTCACGATGTTGAGATATCACAGGGCAAAAAATGCCAAAGTCAACTGGAGTGTGTTATATCTTAACTATTTCACAGTGCATACAACAAAACATGAAACAATCGTATATGCATAAGAAAGACAAAAAAAATGTGACGTTCGTTTCATTCAGCTTGTATGTAGTGTAGTTAATAGAGGCTAGAATTAAAGACTTTAATGGAGAAAAAATGCAACAAAATTAACATGTCATTAGATAACATTGCATAATTATTCATAAAATACGTAAGTGTCTCTGGAAAAAATGTGCACAGTCTGATATATAACGACAAGAAAAGCAACCTGCTAACCTTACCTTGCCGGGCACTTGCCAAGAAAAATACGATAACCATCAGTAATTAGTCATGTGAATATAATTGCATAAGTGGTCATAAAGATTAGCAAATAGCATTACAGCGTGATAAATCGTAAAGTATGTTCACTCAATAAAGGGTTTTATGTTGGATAAGCGGTGGTTTCCTTTCGATTTTCTGGTTCTCAGAGTTTCGACGTGTACTACATTGGGGTGAGGAATACTGCGAATCCGATATGGACCTGCGTATAGAAATTCAAATTTACTGCATTTACCTTTTAATTTGGTGGATAAATAGTGTGTTCGTACTAATATCTTCTGTCCAATGTGAAAGTCTCGGCGCGTACAAACCTGTTTTTGTTGTCTTCTCCGGCGCTCTGCGGCACGTTTGATGTTGTTCAGCGCAATGTCAATTATTTCGTGGTGTCTTAGTCGACGACAGGTAGGGAAGTTTACTAATTCTTTAATTTTGTTTGGTGGTTCAACGTTTTTCAGTATAACAGACGGAGATAGCATAGTGGATTCATTTGGAATGGAATTAATTACATCTTGGAATGAGAATATGTGTGTATCCCAATTAATGTGTCTTTTGTGGCAGTATATTCTACACAGTTTACCAATTTCTTTCATTAATCGTTCACAAGGGTTCGAAGAAGCGTGGTACTTGGATATATAGATCGGAGAAATGTTTCTAGCTCGTAACATGCGTGTCCACATAGCAGAACGAAATTGTGATCCATTATCAGAAATTACTCTCATCACATGCCCTACATGAAATAGAAAATGTTTTACAAATGCTTTCGAAACAGTTTTAGCAGTAGCTTTGCGTAACGGAGTGAAAGTAACAAATTTTGAAGTGAGTTCAACAGCGACAAAGATGTAGCAATAACCTCTATTAGTTCTCGGAATTGGACCAAAAATGTCTACAGCGGCCATGTGTCTTAATTTAACAGGTACAATTGGATGTAATGGAGGAATATGTGAAGTGGTGTCTGACTTAGCTTTCTGGCAAATTTTACATGACGCTAAAACTCGTCGTATACGTTTTTCCATATTGGCAAAATAACAGTTCTGTCTCAGTATAAGAAAACATTTTCTGGCTCCGTAATGTGCGTAGCTTAAATGAGTGTACCAGATTAATTTGTTAACAAGTTCGTCAGGAATGCATAATAACCAATTGTTGCTGTTTGGATGAGAGCGGCGAAACAGAATGTCATTGCGTACAGTGTAGTGGTTTCTAATCGTAACATTATTCTTATCTTGCCAAAGGTGTTTAATTTCTTTCCACACGTTGTCTTTACTTTGCTCTCGTGCTATGTCCTGTAATGACGACGAAATAAAATTTTCAAATGCAACTTGCTGAATGTACATGACGCTAAAATTTGCTTTGCAGAAGTTGGTTGCTACGTCTTGCTGATTGTTGCTGAGAGAACGAGATAGTGCGTCTGCTACAACATTTTGTGTGCCGGGAATGTGAACTATTGTAAAATTAAATTCCTGTAAATAAAGTTTCCATCTGCTTAATCTGTCGTGAGTAAATTTAGCTGAAAGTAAAAATTGTATCGCTCTGTGGTCTGTGTAAACGGTGGTGTGTCTGCCATAAAGAAAGTGCCGAAATCTCGTAAAAGCCCATACAACACATAATGTTTCCAATTCTGTAACGGAGTAATTTCGTTCAGCAGGTGACAAAATGCGGCTTGCAAATGCGATGTTTTTGATTACTGTAGAGCCATCTTCTTCAATTTCCTGAAAAATGTGTACGCCTAAAGCGGTGTTGGAACTGTCGGTGGCAATGGAAAAATTTCTGGTACGATCTGGGTGCGATAAAAGTGGAGCATTCAACAAGGCTTCTTTCAAGTTCACAAATTCAGAATGTGCTTGCTTATCCCATGACCAAATAGTGTTTTTACCTGTTAATTGACATAATCTAGGCGTGTCTAAAGCAGAGTGATGAATAAATTTGCGAAAAAAGTTAATTAAGCCCAAAAAACTGCGTAATTGTTTCTTCGCCGTAGGAACAGTAATGTCACGTAGAGCTTGAAGTTTTTCTGGATCAGGCGCATTGCCTTCTGCTGAAATTACGTGTCCAAGAAATTTTATAGAAGTTTTGCCAAAATGCGATTTACTGAGATTAACTGTGAGTCCTTGTGTATGGAAAGTTTGTAACAGACGTTCAAGAATCATATTGTGTTCACACCAGTTAGCTTCTGCGATAAGAATGTCGTCTACGTACGTCGTAATTCTGTCCTTAAGTTCTGTCGGAAGTATTGCGTTCAAACCGCGAATAAAAGCTGCTGAAGAAATAGTTAATCCGAATGGTAATTTGCAAAATTGATAACAGTCGCCAAAACAGAGAAAAGCTGTGTATTTTCTGCAATTCGGATGAAGTTGAATTTGCCAAAATCCCGATTTCAAATCTAATGTCGAATAAATAGCAGTACCATGAAATTTCTGTAAAAGTTCCTCTAAAGTCTGTGGTCGATCTGTTTCATTAATAGTAATGTCATTAATGTGACGTGAATCAAGTACGAGGCGAAGTGAGCCATCTTTTTTCTTAACAATATGTAGCGGGTTTATGTACGGACTAACTGCTGGTTCTATAATTCCTTGGTCAAGCATATCCTGCAATTCTTTTTTAACCTGCTCTCTATGAATATACGGAATGGGATAATGCTTTGCTTTAAATGTGTCGTGCTGTTTGACTTGAAATTCATACATAAAGCCGGACATAGTACCAGGAATATTGTCAAAAACTGGAGCTTGCTGTAAAAGAATTTTGTGTAATTGCGTTCGTTCGTCGTCTGTATTTGCACTGCTTTGTTTAACTTTATCAGAAATCATTTTCATTACGTCGTAGTCAGCTTCGTCTGGAGTATTATAGTTATGTACATACGTATCCGTGAACAATGTGGGATTACAGTCTATGTTACGTGATACGGAAATGACCTCTGTGCGATTAATTGTTTGTTCTTCCGCAGATAAGGAATGCTGAAATTCTAAAGCCAATTGCACATTTTCGTCCTTCAACATTAAATAAGAATTTTGAAAATCAACCACTGCGCCGTGTTGTACGAGAAAATTAGTACCTAAAATAACGTCTGTTGTCAATAAAGGAACAATCCAAAAATTTGAGTGAAAAGTATGACCTCCAATACAAAATGATAAATGCGTCTGTAATTTAACGTCTACTCCTTTACTCGATATTGCTCCTTTCACTTTCGTTTTGCCTAATGGTAATGTAGGATAGTTATTCTCTTTATTGCACTTGTTGAAAGTTTCTTCATTAATAACTGACATAGGTGAGCCAGAATCGATTACTGCTGAAAATTTTGATGAACCTATTTTAATTTCGATGACAGGATGTGAAATAGTTTTCTGAACAACTGGTCTTTCCTGTAAAAGAGTGTCTCGGATGTCGTCGAAAGTAATAACATTTTCATGAACAACATTTTGCGTGTCTAAAGTAGTGCTTGTGTTACTGACAGATGCGATCTTTACTGTATCTAGTCAAATTCTATCTGACGTGTTACTATTTTCAGGAGGATGCTGTGGCACTTCTACTATTTGAACAGTTCTATTACTTCTTCCAGACGAATTACGTTCTGGATGGTACCTACTGTCGGGTTCATTCATGAGAATATGTTCTTGCGGATGACTTTGCTGTTGGTAAGACCGACTGTTATTATATGTACGCTGATAATTGTGCTCATCATTTTTACGTCTGTCGTGATAGTCATTCCCATACGGTGCACTGCGATAGGAATTGAAATACTGTGTTTTCTGTACGTAGTTCTTTCTTTGCTGCCGTGCGTTACTATTTGTTGTACCAGGGACTATACGTTCACGCGGCGAAACATTAAAGCCTGGTTGACCTTGTGCATTCCATTGTTGGTTAGGTATGTTAACCGGTTGACTTTAATGCTGTTGTGGTGGAAAACGTCTATTGTTACTAAAATGTGGTTCCTGCTGCCGATAATTTTGACGGTATTGAGAATTGGAATTTTGTCTGTTATTAAAGTTTTGGTGGTTGTCATTCCTAAAACGTCTGTTACTTTTACTATTGAAATTACGTGCCTGATCATAATTGCTGTGTGTTTGTTGACTTTGGTTAGTATACGAAAAATTTTTGTTCACAAAGGAATAATCAGATTGTTGTACTTCCAAGAGCTGTAACAGATCTCTGAATGCTGAAATATTTTCTTTTTGCTGACCGGTTGGAAGTGAAACTCTTAATGACCGTGGTAACTTAGAGATACATAATTGAATGAGTGCAGATTCACTGTACGGTTCACTTAGGTACTGGTTTTGTTGCACCATGTGCTCAAAAAATTGCGTGACACTGGGAAAATGGGAGTTCTCATAATTTGGTAAACTAATTAATTGATCTTTAATTCCGCGTTGTGTCGTCTTCGACCGTTACGCTGATAGAAAAGCATTCTGAAATTCTTCTACTGAATAACATTGTCTCGCGATCGGCCTCATACGAGTTGCCGGTTCGCCTTCCAAAAAACTGCAAATAAATTCAAGTTTATGCGTAACGGGCCAAGTCGGTGGAAAAGCAAAGCTAAACTGTTGTATCCAATCTAGTGGGTGAATCTGTGTTCTATCATTTTTAAACACTTTAAACTTTCTCACTGACAAAAAATGTTTGTAATCAAAATTATCATCTCTGTGTGATGGAACAGGTTCAGGATTGTAAGAGAATTTATTGAACTGTGGTTGTTCGGAATCTAAGTCCCGTACTCTCTGTAGATTACTCAAATTATACGCGCTGCGTGAGTCTGACAAATGTTCGCAAAGTGGCGTCTGCTGTGATGTGTTATTAACTGAAATACTTTTTATCTCTGCTACCTCTTGCTGTAAACTTGACAATTTTCTATGCAAGGTGTTATTAGACGAATCGATCTCATTAATTGTCTGCTGTAGATTTTGAAATTCAGGTGTTTGATTAAATGAAACCGGTGAAGTATCGTCTGATTTGCTGTCATTATTACTTTCAATGACGTCAATACGACTGGCCAGTTCATCACGTTTCTCAGTCAGTATTTTTACCTGATCATCGGTTTTAGTGTCAGTGGAATTAATCTGTTTTTGCAATTTACGTGTAGTTTCGTTCAGTTTTTTAACGTCAGCTTTGACGACATCGGAATCCTGTGTTAGTTCTAATAGTTCGAGTCTGTCGGTCGCTGTTTGAAAATCTACTGTGTGTGTATCTGTTTTTGATTTAAGATCAGAAATTTCGTCATGTAATTCTGTGTTCGACTGTTTGATGGTATTAATTTCGTCGGACACTGTGGCAATATTATTGTCTACATACGTTTTTGCCTTCGCAAACATTTTACGTTTGTCTTCTTGTCTCTGAGCAGTGATTGTTTCCATGATTTGACGTTTGACTTTATTTTGATCCTGAATAAATTTGCGGAAACGCGTATCACTGTTTTGTATGTGAAGACTAAGACGTTCGTTAATTTGAGTGTTCTGTTGTTCGAATTTCGCGTCAATCTTTTCATCCATTGTGCGCGAAAGTTCTGCTGTCATTGCTTTAAACTCGTCACGTAATTGTGTAGCTTTTTCAGAGCATTGTTTAGCGACTCCGCTAATTTCGTCTCTAAGTGTTTCTGTTGTAGCTGTTTGCATTTCCCTTAATTCTTGAGCAACAGATCTAATTTCTTCGCTACTTTTTCTTGAAAAAGCCTCAATTTCCTCGCGTAACTGTTCCTTAGTGTCATGGCACTGCGCGGCAACGGCTGTAATCTGCTCGCTAAGCTGTCTGGAATTGTTGTCTAATTTTTCATTTAACTGTCTGGAATTGTTGTCTAATTTTTCATTAAGCTGTTTGTTCTGTTCACTAAGTTGTTTGAGATCTTCACTCTGTCGTTTGTTACCCTCACTAAGGTTGTCTTGTTTTTCAATAATTTGGTTAACTCGTTGCAGCAATAGTGCCACCCATAATTTGATCCGAGCCAAAATTAGCATTTCTATTCTCAGTGCTGTTTAGTGGTGTACCTGCAATTGTCGCGCTTTGTGTGACCATTTGGTCATTCTGCAATTTACAAAAAGGATTATCAGTCGGATGTACACTGTCAGACACTATTTCGGAATCAAATAAATCCGTCGTACTTTGTGTATCCTGTTCATTTTCATTAGACAAATTTGTGTGTTCATCACGTGAATTTAGTAAACTGGTTGTGTTAGGCTGGGCAGCGCTCATTACAATAGAGCGTCCCGCGTCATAGATTGTCGTCAAGTTAACAGAGGACATAACCGAGTTCGTTTGTTCATCATTAAGACAATAATCATCATTAGTGGCTGGAACGCACTGATTGTCGGTGAACGCAGGATTGTCATCATTATACTGCGTGTCACAATTACTATCGATTACGTTGTTTAAGTCGGTAAATTCATTCATAATACCTCGCGATACACTATTCACAGTCTTTCGCGGCATTTTTACAATAGTCACAATTATTCACAAAACAAATAAGCACAATGCAAAAGCAACACACAAATACAACAGAGCAACCAATTGCCGATGATCTGAGGAAAGAAAGTCATAAAATTAGTAAAAGCGTTGCGACAAATGCTAATTATATTTAAGCAAATAAGAGCAGATATCTGGCTACGTTTCAGAAGATTCTCAACGAAATACGATCCTGGACCGGGTGTCGCCAAGTGTAACCTCCCCGCAAAAATTACGAAGGACAATATTTAAAAAAAATGTTAATGGGAATAGAGCTAAGTGTAACCTTCCCACGGAAATTTTTATAATAATATTTTAAATGTGAATAGACATAGAGCTAAGTGTAACCTCCCAGAGAAGTTTTGAACACAATAATTGAATGTTAACTAGAATACAACTTAATGTAAACTCCCAGCAAATAAATTTAATGACAATGACAATTAAATGAAAATTAGCAATCTAACCCAAGTATAAGTTCCTCACAAAAAAATGAAAGTCAATTCAGTGATAATAAAATCCCAGTGACAATGAAAACACAAATAGACCGAAATGTCGATCTTAGGCCCTGATTAAACTCAAATTCTTACCTCAGTAAAACTGCATCTGCTCTTATTTTTCACCATAGCTTGGAGGAAATTCATTGCAAAAATTTTGAATTTAAGGGAAACTTTTCTTTAAGGAATAGCAAGGGAAATATTTCTTTCATTAAAGGATTCTTTGTTGAAAAATTGCTTTGAAAACAAAATTATTATTGGGGCGATTCTTGGACAATTTAGTTACAGTTAATTTACATCTTTAGCTGAGCGCAATGCTGCTTCATTACCTTATTTAAAAAATAATATACCTCGTCCTGAATCTTGACCAGAGTGCCATGTCGACGCCCGCCGACTCCTCACTCGCAACTGAACTCTCTCTCCACTCTATCGCAACTGCTCTGAATTCTCGCGCGGTCAAGCGCAGACTAGGAACGACAAATAGCTCTCTGGTCAGAGACTCTGCAATGCCTCGCCATCGCTGCCACACAACATACGTGTTTCAATTGCTATAGGACACTTCAACATGTGCTAGGTAGTGTACTGTGTACAGTCATGTCAACAGCTTCTTGTACATGAATCACGAAAAGACATTGCTTTGATACATGTTTTCTGTGGTTGAAAGACAATATAATCACAGTCAGTTGCATGCACTTTGGTGCAGAGTAGCTACAGATATAATAACGCCATGAATGTCATTTTTACTTCCACATTTGATGACTACATAACTAGTGCACACTAATGTGATGGACAGTTTTCTTTAACTTGTGCACACTTCTTTCAAACGAAATGTAACATAATCTGAGTGCACCTGAGCAGCAGTATAGGCAACATTTGTAACTTTGCTTGGTGTTTACTTGAGCATGAAACGTACAAAGTTTTTTTGCAAATTAATTTATCTGCGACTGAGCGCCACTACTTACTGACTTCATTACAGTGGAGACATGCACATCTCATATATATATATTCTGTAATCTTTTTATGTCTCTATGGTATATTGTACCACTTCCTTACTACTACTTTTGTGTAATATTGTTGAGTCGAATTTTTCAGTACAATCCTTGCCATATGCAAAAATGATCCTGAGAAATACTAGCTGGAGAGGCTGTGGGGTAGTGAGACAGGTCTACTGGATATTTGTCATTAGCATTTCTGGAATTCATACATATTTTGGATGTCTCAAACGCTAAGCAACAATTTTGAATCACGTACATTTTTTGGTCAGAGTCGCTCTGTCAGTGGAAGAAGTATTTGCTTTGTCATGGCTGCATGGCAGCGAGGAACATGGGGCTATATCATTAGGGTAGTAGTGAGACAGACGCTGAGCAGAAAACTAGTGGGAATGTAGACATAAAAATAAGTTAATTGGGTTAAGTAAAATTATTTGTGTTTGAATATTGTGAAACAGCGAAGAAGGATTTGATTTGTGAATTAGAGTGAAAAGAGGAATGAAGGTAATATTTTTATCTGTTGGCTCTGCAGTAGTGAATAGTTAAAATCATTGTTAAATGAGACATCCATATAAGGGAAGTTTAAATTTTTCATTAAAGATTGAGTAATTTTCACTTAAGGTATTTTTCATGTTTATAAGGTTTGTCTAACATTTGTGAGAGTAAGAGTTTTGTATCAGTGTTGTTTTTGTTAGTGTTAATGAGTGTTGTAACATGATTTGCATACAAGTAATAATATATCAGATAGTTCAAAAACAGTTTTTTAAAGGAATATTTCATCTAAGAGCATTGTCCACATCCTTGATCCAAGTAATTTTTATGTAAACTGGTGTCTCGCTCAATGATGTGTACAAAATAGTGTACTTGTTGTCTGGAGCATTGCACTAAGCTCTCAGCAACTGTAGTTAGCAATTTTAGCTGGTCCACAAAGAGCAGCAAGCACAGTGTTTCCAAGGACTAACATTACAAAGTAAGATATTTTCATTTCAGGATCAGTTTTCCACGAAATTTAGCAATGCAAAGGGACAATTTCACGACATTCCAGAAGGTTCTGGAATATTCTACAATATTCTGGGATGTTCTGGTTGTTCATGAATAATCTGAAACACTGAGGAAGATTCCAGAATGGTGGGAACATCCTGGATCATCCCACATCATTGCGACTCATTCCAGAACACTGCCAGATCTCGTGGAATATTCTGGAACATTGTGGATCATTCGAAGCCTTTTTGGTGATTTTTGGAATCCGCCACTGGTGGGTCTACCCATTGGTAGGAATATAAAGGGTGATTTTTTCCACGAACTCTAGGGATTGGTTAATGAGAGGATATGGAACAGAAAAGGTCTAATGAACTGGTGTCTGGTAATTCATGGTTTCCATGCTAGAGACCATTTATTCAATCATGCTTTGCTACAGAAACTGTGGTCTAATACACAGTGTAGCAAGTGGCCACGGTTACAGTATGTGTGGTATTTCCTAGAGGGTCATACTGTTCCTCATACATCATGTCCTAACGCTCTCTCCTACCATAGTAGTCGGTAATGTGTCAGATTCACTTTTATTGCTGATTCGTCTTGTATTAAAATGTGATAGAACATTGTACATAATGGTTCTGCATTCGAATCGAGATCTTGCCAACATGTTGTTTATGTATGGAAAGAGAAATGGCAATGTACAGTGGGCAACAAGGTTGTATCGGGAGGCCTATCTCTGCTGGCAACAACCACAGCATTCAATGTTTGCAACAGTGTTTGAGCGTTTGTCTGAGACAGGGTCTTTCCAGGAAGCAGCAAATCATGAAGGACTTACCCAAAATGTTTGGACACCAGCGTTGGAGGAAAATGTGATTAACACTATTGAAGGCCACTGCCATGTCAATAACAGAAGTTGGCCTGGCAGTACAGAGTAAGCCAGACGACTGTGTGGTACATTCTCTATGAGAATAATTACTATTGTTGTCACTTACAGTGTGTGCAGCACTCGCTAGCGACAGACTTTCAACATTGAGGGCAGTTTTATCACTGGTTTCTTCACCAGGCAACCTCAATTCCGGGATTTATGTCTTCCATCCTATTCACTGGTGAGAACATCTTTACGTGGAGTGGTATCTTCAACTTTCATAACTGTCATCTGTGAGATGGTATGCAGAACCCCCACAGTATGGTGACAGAGAATCATCAGCATTGGTGCAGCCGGAATGTGTGGGGCAGGATAACTGACGACAGTATTTTGTGACCAGTCTTCTTTAAATGTCGCCTAACAGGCCAGAACTGTTGGCGTTTCTTGGGGTGACTTTGCCTCCCCTGCTGGAAGAAGTGCCATTGATGATTCGAGGGGTTATGTGGCTGCTACATGGTGGTGCTCCAGCCCGCTTCGCCGTTAACGTCCAGACACATCTCAATCATGTCTTCCATGGTCAATGGATCAGACAGGGGTTCAAGTTGCATGGCCTGTACATTCACCACATCTCAACCCATGTGATTTCTGGTTATGGAGCCATCTCAAAAGTATCGTGTATGCAGAGCTTATCCTGAAGGTGGAGACAGTGGAGCAGCATATTCATGCTACCTTTGACACTGTTCTCATGCTACCTGGCCAATGTGAATCTGTGAGACAGAGAGTGCTATGGTGTGTACACGCATTATTGAGGAACATGGAAACCACTTTCAACACATACTGTAGCTGTGGTTGCATGGTACAGCGCTTATTAGATTGCAGTCTCTGTTACAATGTATGACATTTCCGAACATAAGTTCATAAGACTTTTTTTATTCTGCATCTTCTCATCGATCAGTCCCAAGAGTTTTGCACACAGAGGAAAAAATCAACCTGTATAAAGCAAGACTCGTCGTGAATTCGAACGTCCGTGCCTTATCAGTGATGAGGGAAGGAATCGAAAAAGTAGTGGAGTGAATAGAAACAAACAGTGAAGAGTGAGTAGTCCAAGTAATAGAGTGACTGAATATAAATCGAAAATAAAGTGTGAAAAGGTGTGAAGTGTATTAATGTATTTCTTAATAAAAATGTAATTTTATTTATATTTTAGACAATGTCCAAACGTAAAAGAGAAGGATATCTTGCCAGTTCTGAAGCAAAACGGCGAAAACAAAAAGAACAGCGAAAAACAAAACAGACGAAGAGCGCGAAGCATGTTTAAGTTCCCAAAGAATGAGAATAAGCAGCATGAGAAACAGAGAAACCGATGAACAACGAACAGAACGGATTGAAGAGTCAAGAATTGCAACACAATCTTATAATAAAAGACAGTGAATTCAAGTTAGCCACGAAAATATCACCCTACTAGAAGCGCAGATGAGAATAAGTAAACAGTACAGCCTAACAAATGAAGCATTCCATTATGCCCGACGAAAGAATATAACAAACACAAACACATTGTAATCGGAAGAATCGCTGGCATCTGGCAAATTTGCTACGAGAAAAAATTCATTATAAAAACATGAGTATTTTGTCACTTGACTGGAAAAATTCGATTACCACCCCTGGAAGCACCTCTGCAGGAATTTTACATTACATGACTGGGGAAGCTCCAGAATCAAAACACTTCCTTCAAAATATAAAAGCATACAGTGCCTGCTTCCAAATAACTTCCTTTGGTGTCACTTCAGTCAACACCAACAGCGATTAAATCGATTATGATTTTTCCATCCAAGGACAAATCTATCACAACAAGGGATCATTACTACCACTATCCAATGAAGACCATAAATTTCTGCAAGTATATTTCATCGGAAATGAAGAAACAGGAAGTGATCAATGATTTACAAATATCAGTGGATGGACACGAGAAGTAGTCCGAGATGCACAGGGGATCATACAAGAAAACAATAAACTGATTCACATATTCAAAACAGCACTTGATCGAATGATTTCTGATGACTATGTAGTGATAATTCGAGCTGACAAAAGACGACACGGAGAACACAAACGTTAGTTTAATGCATCTCAGACAGACGAAGTAGCCATTGTAATTGTGGACAGTGAAAACACAAGCCTTGACATATTTGTACGATGAAGAAGAGAAGGACTATAATGCGTTGCAGAGACACACTGTTCATATGATGCCCCCCAATATCAATTAATATTTAACCACAGAGAGGACAGGCATTTTAATGTGAAGCAGATCCAACCTGAAACAGATGCAGTAACAAAGAAAAAAGTCACTTCCAAGGGGTTCCTTTCTTACTGCTTAATGATCAGAGGTAATGAAATATACAATCACATTCTCGACACTCGCCGTTTATTCCAACAATTTCTGGTAGATACGTATGCAAAAATAGAAGTGGAATGGATGCTTTACATAAGACAATCACAAGAAACTTAAAACTGGATCTCTGATCATAATACTGAGAAATCACACCTCACCAAAACTATGTAATCGAGCAAGAATGATCGTCAAATAGCTATCAAATAACATCATAGAAGTCAAATTTATGAGTGGAGAGTACAAAGGGTACACACTATTAACCCCTGAACACTACTGATCTCTACTGAACTGCCATTCCAATTTTTAAAAAAACTTTGCTTTCAAATCACAGTAGCCTACAATTTTACAATTAACAAAGTGCAAGGGCACACTTTAAAATATTATGACATCAAACTGAAAGACTCCTGCTTTTTTCGTGGGTAACTATGCCTAAAATGCTCTCGAAGTGGAAATTCGAAAAATTTGTACACGTATAAATTCGATGATAAAATTAAAATGCTGTTTATAAATAAGTATTGTAAAATAGTTAGAATATGTTATAAATAATTTCTTTCACCTCTTGCTCTTCAAAGTTTATCCTTTTATTACTAACACCACACAATCTCATATCAACTCCCTGAGTGAGGCCAGGTATCCCAACTAGTAATGTAAATAACAGGTAGCATTTCTTTTTTTGTCATTGAATAGTTGTGTTTTACCTTGTTCAATTGTCTCATTGCATAAGCTATTGGATGTTCCCTGTTACACAAGAGTTTACTCAAAACACAACCGATTTCCATATTGCTTGCACCACAGGACAGGATAAACTCTTCAAAGAAATTTCGGGGTTGCAGCCGGTCGTCGTTCAATACCTCGCACGATATTTCAACTGGGCACCTGACAGATGACTGGCAGGTGCCCAGCTGAAATATCGTGCGAGGTATTGAACGACGACCGGCTGCAAGCCCCAAATTTGTTTGAACAGTCAATTCGCCAGGAAATTTTTAAAATTCGCAACAGGTTGTTTGAAGTTAGGAAATATAAACCCAGGATTAGATATGAAAGCATGTTTCAGTTTCTCGAATGCAGCTTGACAGTCTGCTTTGCCCTCCAAATTCACTTATTATTTTAATAGATTTCTCAAGGGATTTTCGCAAAATATCCCAAAAAATTCTTATGATTGTAGTGTCCTCATCGCCACTGTAGTCTCCTCGTTGCCACCATAGTGTCTGCGTCGCCACTGTAATATCTTGCACCACAGGACTCAAGGGAGAGGATGTTGTTTGGTGGCCGGCATCCTCTTGCTACAACACAACTCTACGTATCTATTAACAGGGTTCTTCATTTACAGAAACAGGAAGCTACTTATCTTTAAGAGAGTCCATGTGTTGTGGTACAAGCTCTTCTGTAATAGTCCTCTTGTAGACAGTATCGGTACTCCAGCTGTTAAAAACGTTAATAATGCTTTGGATAAAGCATACGTTCCACTGTTGTTGTTGTGGTCTTCAGTCCTGAGACTGGTTTGATGCAGCTCTCCATGCTACGCTATCCTGTGCAATCTTCTTCATCTCCCAGTAACTCCTGCAACCTACATCCTTCTGAATCTGCTTAGTGTATTCATCCCTTGGTCTCCCTCTACGATTTTTACCTTCCACGCTGCCCTCCAATGCTAAATTTGTGATCCCTTGATGCCTCAGAACATGTCCTACCAACTGATCCCTTCTTCTAGTCAAGTTGTGCCACAAATTTCTCTTCTCCCCAATCCTACTCAATACCTCCTCATTTCTTATGTGATCTACCCAACTAATCTTCAGCATTCTTCTGTAGTACCACATTTCAACAGCTTCTATTCTCTTCTTGTCCAAACTATTTATCGTCCATGTTTCACTTCCATACATGGCTACTCTTCATACAAATACCTTCAGGGACGACTTCCTGACAAATCTATACTCGATGTTAACAAATTTCTCTTCTTGAGAAATGCTTTCCTTGCCATTGCCAGTCTACATTTTATATCCTCTCTACTTCGACCATCATCAATTATTTTGCTCCCCAAATAGCAAAACTCCTTTACTACTTTAAGTGTCTCATTTCCCAGTCTAATTCCCTCAGCATCACCTGACTTAATTGGACTACATTCCATTATCCTCGCTTTGCTTTTGTTGATGTTCATCTTATATCCTCCTTTCAAGACACTGTCCATTCCGTTCAACTGCTCTTCCAAGTCCTTTGCTGTCTCTGACAGAATTACAATGTCATCGTCGAACCTCAACATTTTTATTTCTTCTCCATGGATTTTAATACCTACTCCGAATTTTTCTTTTGTTTCCTTCACTGCTTGCTCAATATGCAGATTGAATAACATCGGGGAGAGGCTACAACCCTGTCCCACTCCCTTCCCAACCACAGCTTCCCTTTCGTGTCTCTTGACTCTTATAACTGCCATCTGGTTTCTGTACAATTTGTAAATATCCTTCCGCTCCCTGTATTTTACACCTGCCACCTTCAGAATTTGAAATAGAGTATGCCAGTCAACGATGTGAAAAGCTTTCTCTAAATCTACAAATGCTAGAAACGTATATTTGCCTTTCCTTTATCTAGCTTCTAAGATAAGTCAAAGGATCAGTATTGCCTCAGCGTTCCAATATTTCTATGGAATCCAAACTGATCTTCCCCGAGGTCGTCGTCTACCAGTTTTTCCATTCGTCTGTAAAGAATTCGCGTTAGTATTTTGCAGCTGTTCGGTAATTTTCACATCTGTCAACACCTGATTTCTTTGGGATTGGAATTATTATATTCTTCTTGAAGTCTGAGGGTATTTCGCCTGTCTCATGTATCTTGCTCAACAGATGGTAGAGTTTTGTCAGTACTGGGACTCCCAAGGCTGTCAGTAGTTCTAATGAAATGTTGTCCCATTATGTACACTAATCTGGTCGGAATGTACTGACAGACGCCAACTTGGAGTGCGAATCAGTACGCCAGTGACTGAGTGGCTGAGCTAGTGGCTGAGAGACTGAGCTGGTGACTGAGACTGCTCTAGTGACTGACACTGAGGCCCTCCGGTCAGCAGTGGCGATCTAAATACTTGCGGTGAAGAGGATATTTGGCAGCGTGTTGCTTGCGAGTCTGTCTTTGGCCTCTCTCCTGATAGGTGCGCTTGATCCAGCGCCTACTATCGATCTTCCTGCTACATCTTTGCGGACTGGTGTGCTGGCGACAGTTTACGCCAGCACATTCCTCCACCCCCCTTCCCCCCTCGAAACGCTGCACCATTGTCGTGTAGGGAAGATGTGAACGACAATGGGGAAGGACGCTGGATGTAGAGATGAGTCGGGAGCCCTGATTGTGGAGGACTGTGTACTCCCGACCATACCCGGCCATCTGGCTTGCAAGGCAAGGGAACATTCTCCAGAAAACTGCTGCCAGGGCATACGTCCAGGCCTGAGGGCGTGTTCTGGGGCGATGGCGAGTCCAGGTCCATTGGGTCGGCGAGAAGAGACGGCGGGGGCGCATCGTCCATCCGCTCCTCCTGGGGTGCCCTGGTGGCACCAGCGGGCGGCTGCGAAGGCCACGCGGTCCCGTGAGGGCCGTGAATCTGGTGGAAGAAAAGCAGCGGAATCACGCGGCAAATGACACGCACGCATTTGGTTCTGGTGGCAGACCTGAAAACCATCAGGACCTGCAATCAAGTACATAAAAGAGCCAATGCGTTCATAGATCACGACTCTTTACCAGCGCCCACGGTTACCGCACACCATGAAAAGAACAAGATCGCGCCGCGCAAAGCGATACTTGCCGACCATTGGCGGCGCTGCGGTGGGTGTAGCAAGTGGAGTAGCGTCGGATGGCGGCGGCCTTGCAGAAGTTCCGCCGGTGATGGGCCGTCTCGTGAGTGGGAGCGATAGGAGGCGAGAAAGAGTACAGCGCCTGTTCCCGGGTGGGGGTGGTGCGGAGCTTGGCCATCTGTCGTTTAAAAGTGCTTAGGAAGCGTTCTGCTTCTTCATTGGACTGGAGGTGTAATGGAGCACTTGTTAGATGAAGAATACCATTTCGTTCACAAAACTGTTCAAAATCACCTGAAGTGAACGGTGGTCCGTCGCCTAAGGACTTCTGGCAAACCTATGCAAAATATGGAGGATAACGTTTGAATGGTGCTATGTGATGTGGTAAAAGCCACAGGCATCGCAAATGGAGAATTTCTAAGAGTATACCACTATGAGCCAATGAGTGTTCCAAAACGGCCCTGCAAAGTCTATGTGCACTCATTGCCATGGTGGTTGAGTTTTAGGCCAGGCTGAGAAAGTTTGTGGCGGAGCAGATTGTTTTTCCGCGCATACACAAATCTGTGACGTCATCTGTTCAATGTGGCCGTCTATGCCCTCCCAAGTACAGTGCCAGCGCGCTTACTGCTTAGTGCGAACAATTCTGCAATGTCTTTGGTGGAGCAATCGCAATACATTGTTTTGCAAATCTTTGGGAATAAGCACACACGGTTGTCCCCTGTCATTTTGAACAAGGTTCACACCCTGATGAACTGAAAGATTATGCCAACGTGCAAAATATCGGCGCTCAACCGAGTTCTGGATACTGTTGAATGAACGAGGCCAAGACGTGCGAATGTAATGCAACAGAATCTTGAGATTTTGGTCTGCTCCCGTGCCCTGTGCAATTTGTCTGTAGTACAAGGGAAAAGTTTCCAGCAATTCAGAGTCCTGCGGATCGATGTGGCAACAAGAGGCGACAGATGCATCAAAATCAGAGTCTGGGCCAATCGGCAGGCGAGATAGGGCGTCGGCATTGCCATGCTTTGCCGTAGATCTGTACACTGTTTCACACTGATGCTGCGAAAATAACAAAGCCCATCGTTGCAATTTTCGAGCAATACTTGAAGGAACCGGGTTAGGCGGATGAAACAAGGACTGAAAAGGCTTGTGATCTGTCACTAAAAAGAAGCTGCGACCATACAAATAGTAATGGAATTGTGTCACACCATACACAATAACGAGAGCTTCTTTCTCTATTTGAGAATAATTGCACTGAGTTTGAGTTAATAACTTTGAGGTAAAAGCAATAGCTCTGTCTTGTGCACCAATTCTGTGCGAAAGCACAGCGCCGATTCTGTAGGATTGCAAAACTATCGGCTTAGCAGGGCAAAAACGCACTAACCGAGCGAGGTGGCGCAGTGGCTAGCACACTGGACTCGCATTCGGGAGGACGACGGTCCAATCCCGCGTCCGGCCATTCTGATTTAGGTTTTCCGTGATTTCCCTAAATCGCTCCAGGCAAATGCCGGGATGATTCCTTTGAAAGGGCACGGCCGACTTCCTTCCGCGCCCTTCACTAATCCGATGAGACCGATGACATCACAGTTTGGTCTCCTTCCCCACACAACCCAACCACAACCCAAAACGCACTAAACATCTGCCACTAAGCACAGCATTTTTGAGTTTCTGAAATGCGTCATGACACGAGAGGTACATTTTAGCGATACAAGCGATGCGATGGAGCCGTGATCTGAGCGGCATTCGGTATGAGTCGAATGTAGTATGTCATCTTGCCTAGTGCTGACTGCAGTTCAGACAGATTGCGAGGAATAGGCAGGACACGGATTGCAAGCAAATGAATTGGAGGGGGTGCACACCCTGACTGTTTATCACATGATCTAAGTACTGTAGTTCAGTTAGAAAAAAGTCACAGTTTTCGAGAGGACACTTGAGTCCTGCTTCTGACAACACTCGAAAAGAGTACGCGACTTGGCCCCCACCGTCCCTGCTCGCCGACCCAATGCACCAGGACCATTCATCGTCGTCATCATCGCGGTCATCACCCCAGAAGGCGCCCTCAGCCCTTGACATGCGCCCTGGCACCAGTTTATGGAGCATGTTCTGTTGCCTCGCAAGCCAGACGGCGGGGAATGGTCTGGAGTATGCAGTCCTCATAGTAACAGCTCTGGTGTACGGCCTGAATCGACAATATCGTCAAGGTAGTTTAAACAAATTGGCACTTTTGCAGTCAGCTGTTCTAAGCAACAGTGAAAAATGGTGGGTGCGGAAGCACTGCCGAAAGGCAAACGCAAATACTTGAACAGTCCTAAGTGTTTATTTACAACAAACACTTCCTGTGATTCTTCATCCAAAGGAATCTGCAAGTAGGCATCACTCAAATCTATGTTAGAAAAGTAACGTCCTGCACCAAGACTGTCCATGAACTCTCCATGCCGAGGTAACGGATAAGCGTCAACTACTGTCTGTGGGTTGACTGTAGGCTTTTAGTCAAAACAGACGCGAATGCGACCGGAAGGTTTAGGCAACAAAACGAGACGACTAGCTTGAATAGGAGCAATTACACCATTATCTTGCAATTCTCTCAGTTCACTAGTTACTTCGTCTCTTAAAGCAACTGGAATGGGGCGCGCCAGGAAAAACTTACGCTGTGAATTCTTCAAATGGTTCAAATGGCTCTAAGCACTGTGGGACTTGACATCTGAGGTCATCAGTCCCCTAGACTTAGAACAAACCTAACTAACATAAGGACATCACACACATCCATTCCCGTGGCAGGATTCAAACCTGCGACCGTAGCAGCAGCGCGGTTCCGGACTGAAGCGCCTAGAACCACTAGGCCACAGCGGCCGGCGAATCATATTGCTCTAAGATTTGCAATACTTGTGGAAGCGATGGAGCTGAGTACATTAAGATCTGTTCCCGTATGCTACTATCTGGTACGTTGAACGTTATAGAATCACGTGGCATTAAAAGTTGCCACAGCTATACTTAAATTTGCACTTCCTACCTATGTCGTTAATTCTGTGAGCCTATGACGGTACGTCTGTTCCGGCTTTTTCTGCAAACGAAAGAGCTGATATCTAGCTGCAGCTACGTGGACTTGCTGGTCACAGTGCTGAGTTAATGTAGCGATTACTCTGTCATAGCTGAGTTCTTCGGGAGACGCGGTTGTGAATAGTTTTTGCATTAACCTGAACACTGGGGACTCCGCAATCGAAAGAACGTATTGTAGCTTTACAGTACCTTGAACACGATGAACTTCACAATGTTACTGTGTCAGTTATTCGAGTCATTTCTCTTCTGTGTTATTAAATTGCCGGAATGTTGGCATGCTGGTCGGCGGCACTTGTTGGACTGGTTGGTTGGTTGTACGGTCGACACAGCTTGTTCAACCAGTAGTTGCTGTACAGCAAAGCAGCAATTTGTTGGTAATGAAACTGAAAAGTGTATGGTAGATCCATCACATCTGCCGTCTGCGGCTGAGGCGTGCGGGCAGGGGGTGGAGGGGGCATTGTAGTCGTGGTCTGCACAAAATACGTTATAGAAAAAAGTCTTTGAAAATAGAAATTTGATTAATCCTGCGGATCCCCTCCTGGAATACATGCAAGAACACAACAACAATCAAGCAAATAGAAATGAGCACTCCTGCAAGCTGAAACACAAGAGAGGCAAGCAAAATCTTCGGCCAAGTTGATTAACTTCGATCACCACTGAATTATCCTTGTCGTCACTGTAGTATCCTCATTGCGACTGTAGTGTCCTCGTGGCCGCTGTAGAGTCTTGTACCATAGGAATCAAGGGAATTCTTTGGTGGCTGGCATCCTCTTGCTACAACACAACTGCACACATCTATAAACATGGTTCTTTATTTACATAAACAGGAAGCTACTTATCTTTATGAGAGTCCATGTGTTGTGGTACAAGCTCTTCCGTAATAGTCCTCTTGCAGACAAAATCGGTATTATACCTATTACAAACTTCGGCATCGCTATGGGTAAAGTACAAGTCCCGCCATGTACACTAATCTCGTCGCAATGTACTGCCAGACGCCAACTTGGAGAGCGGATTAGTGCACCAGTGACGGAGCGGCCGAGCTAGAGACGGAGCTAGTGAATGAGCGAGACACTGAGCTAGCACTGAGACTGAGCCTCTCAGGTCTGCGGCGGCGATCTAAATACTTGCGGTCGAGAAGCCTACTGCCGATCTTCTTGCTACAACTTTTCTGACCAGTGTGCTGGCGACAGCTTACGTCAGCACAATAATAATCATAGAAACCTATAAATGATTGTAACTGTTTTGTAGATTGTGGCAGAACAAAATCACGAACTGTTGATATTAGCCACAGACCATTTCCTATCCCATCCTGGCTTCTTGCACGTGCCCAACAGTTTACTTTCTTTTGAGTGAAATGGCACTTGTCAGCACTGAGTGTAGACATGCTGCCTGTGGTTGTTGAAAGACTTCTTCATAACCATTTCACATGTTCTTCCATATCCTGTGAAAATACAATTATGCCATCAAGATTAACCATGTAATTTTTCGGTTCCTCGAAGCACTCCATCCGAGAGTCTCTGAAATGCAGCTGGTGCATTTTTCAGTCTGCATTCTATGTTAGCCAGCCGTTGTGGCCGAGCGGTTCTAGGAGCTTCAGTCCGGAACCACGCTGCTGCTACGTTCGTAGGTTCGAATCCTGCCTCGGGCATATATGTGGGTGATGTCCTTAGGTTTAAGTAGTTCTAAGTCTAGGGGACTGATGACCTCAGATGTTAAGTCCCATAGTGCTCAAAGCCATTTGAACCATTTTTTTCTATGTTGTGGTAATATTCCCAAGCTGTGGATAGAGCTGCCTTTGACCAATCTTCTGGAACTGCTGGTGATAGCCACTCTTCAGATTCATGGTTGATAAGGATTTACATTGACCACATTGTCCAGTGCCTCCGTAATATTCAGCACAGGATACACATCGGTAATGGTCTTTGAATTTAAGAAATGGTAATCGCAACAGAACCTGTATTTCTTGGTACCATCCAATGACCTTATGGGCACAATGACAATGTGTGCACTTCAGGGGCTATCACTCTCCTCATTGATTCCACCAGCCAACTTCTGATCAGTGAATTCTGACATTAAAGGTTGTACATGCTTTGGGACCCTGTGTGGTTTCTCATATCCCAGCTCATTGCTTCCTGCAGTTATCCTATGCTGCTTTAAGGCGTCACTGGTAACAGACCTACTGAATTGAACAAATCTATGAATCTAAACAGTAAACATTCCCTGTTTCCGTATCCTTTACTTACAAGTGTTCGATTTTATCATATAGTGCAGAAATACCAACAGTATACTTGTGGCTACTGTCATCACATGACCTATCAATACTGTCTTCTTCTGAGACAATCAAACTGGCAACCTGAAAGATGGCGGTGCCTTCCAGAGCAGTATGGTGGTCCCGCAGCGCTCGCACGCAGACGACAGTATATCTTCTTTCACCAGCTATATTGGTAACATTGCCCAGCTTTCGCAAATTCAGAAGACTATCAATCGTTTTCACAACCATCTTTTTTCATAGCAGCCTTGCACTCGCAGTAGTCACTCCCAGTGTCCCTTGCATGCTTAATTATATTTTGACGTGAGAGACCAATCAGTGGAACGATACAGGAGAGTGTGCTGGCCTAATTGAGATCCTTCCACTCACGGTAGCCAGTCTCATCTACACGTAAATTCTAGTTAGGTTCCCCAAGTCTATTGCCAACCAAACTGAGTTGGTGTTAATAAAATGTTATACAGTTGAAGTTCCGGTCTATATGTTTGTTCTCTCTTGCCCTGATATTAGTTAATAAATCTCTTTGTGATACAATAGGTCCTTGTTATTAATTTCTCAATGACACCCATTTTCATTCCCTACAATGTCAAGGAATTAAATGAATTTTATGTCGAGTTAGCCAACTCAGGAGTGATCCACACTGGGGCCACTAGTCAGATTTCCTTCCGATATTAATAAATGTGGCACCTCTTGGGTGTGGCGATTATGACTTTTTAATCATTTGCCACCATCGTAGGCTAGCTTGCAAACCACTGCGCCCTTTGTAGACTAAGCTCGTCCATGTTGGCAAGTGTCCACTAACATGAACCATAAGTTCCCCATCTGTATCTGTAATGACAATACGCTCCTGCACGCCACACAAGGTAACATATCTAGCTCTTCGCTGCAGGCCAATGGTCCTACCATGCACAATAATTCCTTTCGTTAGCCCGTACTTACATTATCCCAGTTCAGTTTCCTGTACCTGCTGGTATGTTATCCCAAGAATTAATCTTTTGTGTGTGTGGTTGCAGTTTAGCTGGTAACAGCTACATGACAGGTGCACCTTACGACATTGTTTCACTAGCAGCTCCCTCCCCTAGTGCAAATAAGTAGTGAAGGATCAATTACAGAGAGATATTTCTTCAGGAACTGAAGTCTGAAGTTTCACAGTAGCTCTCACCAACACATGAGAGCATCTCCATACTCTCCTTAAACCTTCCAGCGGCAATGCTAAAAGTGAGCAGTGCCAATGATTTCACCTTGTTACCAACTCTAGTTAACCAACACTGTGAAGCAAACAATCCTGTTGGAAGAACATCCGCAACTGAGCATTATACCAAAGGTTGAAAATACTGCTTCAATTGTAAATTGCTTTTATTATCATTTATCACACGACCGGTTTCGGGCTCTCATAGGTTCTCTGTGCTCATAGGTAGCACACTGCACCTAGAACACGTCCACCGCGGCGCTCACGGGCCACAGCACAGTTGCGACACCTGAGCATGGGCTTATGAGAGCCAGAAACCGGTCGTGTGATAATAAAAGAAATTTGCAACTGAAGCGGTATTTTCAACCTCTGGTATACTGTGAAGATGGAAGTCTCTTCCTACCCAAGAGGTCCAAAATAACAGCCGACACATGTGCACTTGTGTCTATCACGAATTTAACCTCTAACAGTCAAGGCACCCCCATTTGTATTTAACACAAGCTTCTTTCCGTTGCACCAATCCTGCTTCCCACTTCTGCAATCACATGCATTATGTCCAACTTCACGAATTAAAAGCACTGTGGTTGGCAGCACTGCTTCTTCAAGTGGCCCAGTCATCCACATCTGTGGCATTTAACCTCAAAGAAGAAACACCATGGTTACTCCATGTCTAAGTCGCAGTGTCCATCTCCTCCCTCTGTGTGGCCATTCTAACAGCTGAGGACAAATCATTAAAATTCTCCATCCTCCTTCTCGAATACTCTGGCAGGGAATAAAGACTCCTACGCCATTTGTTGGTGTTCTGTTAAGTCTGTAGATTGTGATGCCCTCTGCAGCGGATATAACTTCTTAACTGTACGTGGACGTGTGAAAATAAATGTGTATGAGCTGAAGTTTTACCGTGCCGATCCCTTTGTTTTCACTAGTGTGTAGCAACATTTTGGTGCCGCAACCGGGGAATACATGAAGAGATAGAGTGCTACTATACATTAAAGAGGACTCGACGCTGGCGGAGAAGGTATCGAGCGACTTTGATCTCAAAATCCGGTCACGTCACGTCACATTCAGCTAACACAGATAAGTTGTGGCGTTGGTCTGAAACTGTAACAAAGAACACCAAAGGTCGATTGATTTGTATATGGTGTTACCTGGTGCATGTTTGTTGGTGGCAGAGTGATATAGGGCATTTGGCGTATTATTTGCAAAGCACAAAGGGGACTGCTAATGTATTTGCAGACTGCAGCACCATCTGTTAGCAACAGCGACCACTGCTAAGGGTTGCAGAACTTGTATACTGCACGGCCGCGCCATCTGTTGAGAACTGCACTTGGGACTGCTAACGGCTCACACTCCAGGACAGCGCCATCCCTTAGCGACAGCATCCAACTGATAGGCGTGTCTTGACCTCGAACGCACTCTCGGGGCAGAAAGCAAAACCACCAACTCGCCATGACAGAAGCAGTAGCTACAAAATAGGGGAGGCTGCGGCGAAAGCGGACGACTTTGCGATCGAACGCGACGCGTTTCGTCAGCTAAGTAAACGGGTTCGATGGTTCTACAGCAGCAGAAGAAGTCGAACACTTCCAGGAACGCCTACAGGAAACATAGGAAGAGTTGGCCAGACTCAACAATACAAGACTTGCTGGATGACTCTGAATACGAATCCGACCCAGAAGCTTGTGAGGAATATACTGATAAATTCAAACGCGTCCTCCGAAAGACGAAGGGCCTTCTAGGAGGAGCGCGCTCAGGGGCAGAAGTGCAACGTCGGCCACTCAGCAGCACGCTTGTATGGACATAAAATTGACTACTATCAAACTGCGCCTATTCTCAGAGGACAGAAGCTTGGCCTCTATTTTGGGAGCAGTTCACAGCTTTCATAGACGAGAATCCGATTATTTCAACTATGAACAAGCATCTATTCATCCATGGTTATCCTGATGCGGGACCTAATGACTTGGTCGGTGGCATTGCTGTTACAGTTGACACATATGAGCAGACTAATCAAATTTTGAAATCCAAATATGGGGATAAGAACAGAATTATCCAAAGTCACCTGGATTTCTTGGAGAATCTTAACATTCTGACCCCACGCAGTGCAGAGCCTCTCAATTCCACCTACATTGAGTGCCATAAGCGCATCCAACCACTACGAGGAGGAAATGTGGACTCTTCTGGGAGAGTGTTTGCATCCAAACTTCTTCGAGCCTTTCCTGAAGAAAATTGCAAAAATTTGCTTGTGCATGCGCCCGAAGGCAAAAGATTGAAGAAGGGAGTTCTTAAATGAAGAGGTGGAAGGAGCTATCAATACACGAAAAATTCGTGGAGATACTGTTCCACACGAAAATTATGTACCAACAGCATCTGTCTTCCATGTACAGGAGGACAAGAAGAAGAAACAACAAAATTCAGAGCCCTGCTGTGCGTATAGCGACGAAAGGGGGCACTGGGGCGAAGACTGCCAAAAGATTAAAAGCTTTCAGGCAAGAATAGACGCCCTCAAGACAATCAACCGTTGCTTCCTATGCCTTAGACGTGGCCACAATGAAAATCAGTGTTTCAAACGGGGAAAGGCGTCCTGTGTGAAATGTAATGATGAGCATCACATTTCCATATGTAGTAGCCATACTACAACAGTAAATAATATTTAAACTATGACTTCTAACTTCACACACTGCTCATGTGAGTATCATAGGACCAATTGATAAGAGCAAACAGACACATGCTATCCTGGACAAAGGGAGTCAATCGAGTTTCATTCACCATTCACTGACCGAATCTCTCCAACTAAGTGTCATTGGAAGCACTACTCTGGAGATAACAGCTTTCGAACCCACTTACAGTTCATCCCTCTCAAGGAGGAAGGAGCAGTCCAAACGAATGACTAATTCAAATGATGTGAAGGCAATATGGGATGTCAAAGGCCTTGAAACCAAATCCACAACCGAAGTTTTAGGAATTAATTGGAACACGGAAAATGACTCTATCTTCAGTGACTACAAGAAGAAAGGTGAAGATCTAATGGACAAACTGGTTACCAAGAGAAATGTTCTTCGAGCAGCTGCTCAGTTTTATGACCCCCTTGGTGTGTTCACTCCCGCTGGGATCGTTTCAAAGCTAATTTTCCAAGACACATGACTGAGGGGGTCTTGCATGGGAGGAAGATTTGCCCACAGGTCTTGCATGTCGTTGGCATTCATGGCTCTCAAAGCTTCATCATTTGTCATCCTTGCATATTTCTAGATGGATAGGGATGCAAGGCACAGGTGACTCTGTGGAGGTGCATGTATTCTGTGATGCATTTGAAAGAGCCTACAGTGCTGTTTTGTATTTATAAGGACAGCTATCGAAAATGGATACACTGTGTGGGTTGTCTGTAGCAAGAACAGACTGGCTCCTATCAAGAAGGTAACTCTGCTTAGGTTGGAGTTACTTGGTGCATTGGTCAGATCAGGACTCCTTGATTACTTTTGTCAGGAAACAGGGTTTGATGCCAGCAGACCTACCTTGTGGAGCGACTCAACAGTCCCTTTTGAATGGGTACAGAGTGATCCAAATAAATGGAAAACCTTTATTTGTAATCGAGTGACTGAGATATTAACATACACCACACTCAGCCAATGGAGGCACTGTCTGGGAAGCAGAATCCTGCTGCTAGCCACTCTTGATATCTGGTGGTGTGGTCCACCATGGCTTTCAGAAGACAAGTAGTTCTGGCCACTGGACATCCCAGCCCCACCTCCATCAATGTCAGAAGCCAAAACGAGAGCAAATATCACTCTGATCACCATCACTGAACAACCACTGGACATAGCAAGGTTTGGTTCATATTGGCGAGTACTGCATATAACTGCCTTTGTATTTCGATTTATCAGCACAACAAGAAATAAAAATAGAATCTCTGGCAGTTTGAGTGCTCTGGAATTACAAAATGTATGTATCTACTGAATCAGAAGAGTTCAAGAGGTCTGCACTGCGTAAGGGAGAACAATTGCCCAAGGAATGAAAGATCGCTCGATACAATCCTCTTATATCTGATGGCATTCTTCGACTTGGTCATAGGCTGCAATGTGCTGCACTGTCACATTCAGAGAAGCATCCAGTCATATTGGATGGACGTCACCATTTCACCGAGCTTCTCATCAGACACACACATGTAAGACTGCATCATCTTGGTGTGCGGATTGTGTTAGGGGAACTGCGAGAAGAATTTTGGTTTATGCGGGGATGACAAGCTGTTCGGAGTGTTCTTCATACTTTCCTACCATGCAAGATAATATATAGTCGCCGGTATGAAGGGATGGAGGCTCCACTACCACTGTACAGAGTTCAGCCTTCGAGACCATTTGCAGTAACTGGCATCGATTTTGCTGGACCGTTATATGTGAAATTTGGACACCAAACAAAGAATTTCTACATGGTTGTATTCACATGTGCCACAACACAGACCATTCATATTGAACTTGCCACTGATACGTCCACTGACAGATTTTTGATGGTAGTGCAACGTTTTGCAGGATGTAGGAGCCTACCGGTCACTGTCTACTCAGGCAATGTTGCAACATTCCATGTGGCCAAATCACAACTGTCAGAGCTTTTCAAAGCCATGCAGTATACTGCTGTACAACTCTTCTGTGCCCATCATGGAATTACTTGGAAATTCATATCACCACGTGAGGCTTGGTGGGGAGGCTGGTGGGAATGCATGATAGGTTCTGTGAAGCACTGCCTGAGGAAAATTCTTGGTCACTCCTAGGTGGATAAAGAGAGTTTGAACACCACCTTGATCAGCATAGAAACCGCAATAAACTCATGACCCATCATTCAAGGAGAGAGCAATACAAGGTGCATTCAAGTTCTAAGGTCTCCGATTTTTTTTCTCCGGACTGGAAAGAGATAGAAACATGTGCATTGTTTTAAAATGAGGCTGCGTTCATTGTCAATACATCCCAGAGATGGCAGCACCGTATGGCAGATGGAATTTTTCCGCCAGCAGCGAGAATGAGAACTGTTTTAAATACTTAAAATGGCGACGTTTTCCTTACTTCAACAGCGTGCAATCATTCGTTTTCTGAATTTGCGTGGTGTGAAACAAATTGAAATTCATTGACAGTTGAAGGAGACATGTGGTGATGGAGTTATGGATGTGTCGAAAGTGTGTTTGTGGGTGCGACAGTTTAATGAAGGCAGAATATCGTGTGACAACAAACCGAAACAACCTCGGGCTTGCACAAGCCGGTCTGACGACATGATCGAGAATGTGGAGAGAACTGTTTTGGGGGATCGCTGAATGACTGTTGAACAGATCGCCTCCAGAGTTGGCCAGTGCTGAAAAAATGATGGTGTCCATGTTCTGGGAAAGCGAGGGCGTAATCCTTACCAATTGCATTCCAAAGAGCACTATGGTAACAGGTGCATCCTACGAAAATGTTTTGAAGAACAAATTCCTTCCTGCACTGCAACAAAAACGTCCGGGAAGGGCTGCGCATGTGCTGTTTCACCAAGACAACACACCCACACATCGAGCTAACGTTACGCAATAGTTTCTTCGTGATAACAACTTTGAAGTGATTCCTCATGCTCCCTACTCACCTGACCTGGCTCCTAGTGACTTTTGGCTTTTTCCAACAATGAAAGACACTCTCCGTGGCCGCACATTCACCAGCCATGCTGCTATTGCCTCAGCAATTTTCCAGTGGTCAAAGCAGACTCCTAAAGAAGCCTTCGCCACTGCCGTGGAATCATGGCGTCAGTGTTGTGAAAAATGTGTACGTCTGCAGGGCGATTACGTCGAGAAGTAACGCCAGTTTCATCGATTTCGGGTGAGTAGTTAATTAGAAAAAAAATCGGAGGCCTTAGAACTTGAATGCACCTCGTAATGCAGTCACGCCAGCCCACTTTCTAAATGGTGGGAAATAAGAAACAATTCCATGTGGGTCAGAGTCAACAACTAGAAGGGACCTTGCCAAGGAGTTCCAACTTAGATAAAGGTCAATGAGGGCATTTGGCGTAGGTGGAAGACCAAATACCTCCTGCTGCTAAGACAGTACCAGGAGCTGAAGGGATACCCTTTACAAAGGAAACCGAGAATTGGAGAGGTTGTTCTGCTCCAAGAAGGCAGCAAACCACGCCACTTGGGGTAGAGGACTGTGGTGGAAGAAGTTGAACACGGCAGAGAGAATAAAATATGGTGCATCGTCCTCCGCCAGCCAGATGGTATGAAGATCTGTCGACCGGTCCAGCTGGCTATCCCCCTCGAAATGGACCAAGGTGGGGAGGATGTCGGGGAATAAAGACTCCTACGCCATCTGTTGGTGTTCTGTTAAGTCTGTAGATTGTGCTGTTTTCTGCAGTAGATGTAACTCTTAACTGTACATGGACGTATGAATAATAATGTGTGTGAGCAGAAGTTTTACTGTGTCAGCCCTTTGTTTCCACTAGTGTGTAGTAACATACCCTGTACAAATATATCTTAGGCCCCGTTCTTTACTTCCCGCAACAGGACTCTGTCTCTGCATTCTACAAGATACTCAGTGGTATGATAACGTAGGAACTACCTGTGATTAATTTCTGTCCCAGAAGTAGTCTTGACATAGAACCACATTTAAGAAACATAACTATAATCTCTGAACAATGGACTATGCAGTATAAATGTAAATTTAAAAAAAACATTTATGGCCTTATTACTGAATCCTAAGTTACAAAACGTGTCATAAAATAGTAAATAACACACCACAGAAAAAGACCAAAATTTGTTAAGTGATGAAGGTATACTAATTTATATGAAATGAAAGGTTATTCATCACGACAACGGATTTATTGAATAAATTGTATATGTAATTTGACATTTAAACACAAAAATAAAAAAGCACATCTATATATCAAAATCATATAAGTTGGGGTTGTTTTGAGGGAGGAGACCAGACAGCGAGGTCATTGGTCTCATCGGATTAGCGAAGGACGGGGAAGGAAGTCGGCTGTGCCCTTTCAAAGGAACCATCTTGGTATTTGCCTGGAACGATTTAGGGAAATCATGGAAAACCTAAATCAGGATAGCCGGGCGCGGGATGGAACCGTCGTCATATAAGTAGTAAAGATGTTGATCAAGTTGGCTTGAAGGGTTGGAACTATGTGCACAATGCCTTCTCTTTTTCGAGTATCAGCATTGTTGAGTGGTACTTAAGATAGGCAAATAAATTAGTGAAATCAATGTGAAGTGAAGTAAAAATTAGAAAATAAATGAAAAACTTAGTTTAGTTTAGAAGAATTACACACTGGCAAACAGCGGACAGAGCAGCAGTGGCAACTTCCAGCGCATGCAAGTCAGCACGTTCAAGAGAAGCCATCGCCCTCCCCACATAAGCGGATGCTGTCGATTCAGCCATCAGGGCATTAGGGCATTGCCTGACCGGCTCAGGTGTTTCTCAGTTGTCACATGTGATCACTGCAAGAGCCAATGACTGACGTTAAGAAGATTCTTTGAGAAGCTTTTCAACGTGACAGAAGAGGCAATGATCGTGAAGTCTTTCACCTCCAGTGAACTGAAGTGAATAAATACCCGAGACGTAGTGGGCCTGAGAGAAGTAGTAGTTTTCAGTTCAGTTTCGGTGCTGAAGACTGTCATGCAAGAAGAGGCTACATTGTACACAGAAGCACCAAGTCGAACGCTGTAATGGAATAGCAAGCAGCAGCCTCGCCGCCAGAAGAGAGAAGTTAGAAGGTATTTGAAGACTGATTTTTACGTACCCGGGTGACTCATGAGGACGGGAAGGAGACGGCCTCACATCAGCAGTCACCTGTGAGCTGGTGATGAAGATCTGACAGCAGAAGACTGGCAAGCTTGAGTCCATTGTTCGAGTCCGGGACACTGGCCTTCCCCCGCCGCGCCGCTCCGCTGGCCGACGCACAACACTGACACACGCTGTCGCTTAGAAAAGAGAAACACTGGGACGCCACATCCAAGGTATCACCATCCGATTCGCGACTTCGTTCTCAATAATTAAACGGGCCACAGCACGATGAGCGTCTCCAGTCAACTGGGCGAAACGGCGACACGAGATATACACCGCCAGTCGTAATCAGACGCCGCTGCTCACGCAGCATGAAGGTTTCGCAAACGACACAGCTGCCGCTCTCCCAGCCAGAACAATCCAGTAAGAAAACCGTTGTACAAATCTTCAATAAAAGTTATCTTATGTAAATATGGTGTTTCATTCTACCTCATTCCCGAGCCAAGGAAGAACCCACTCTGCCCACATGTTGTTAAGAGAGAAAAAGTAATTTATTTAGTGTATTTCACCTTGACATAATGCTTTAGAATCAAGTGCCCTTTGCAGTAATGCTCATCCTGGCAATTGACTAGCAACAAAAGAGAGAAAAACCAGTTACATTTGGTATAAGAGAAAAAACCCTTGGCTCAATATGAGGTGTGAATGAGTTACTAAAGGTCCACAGTTAGTATTGTTTAATGTGTGAAAGGACAGAGGTTTGCATAGCAGTCGCAATATTTTCTTTATTTAGAAGTGTATTTTCTCTCATAATTTTAAGAGTTTGTCGAAATATTTAAACATCTTTTTGATTCAGTATGATTGTGTAACTAATAGTTTGTAAAATGATGACACACAATCGTACAAAGTCAGATTCAGCGCCACAAGCGGTTTCTACTGAGGAAGCTATTCAGAGCTTAGTTAATCAAATAGCACAGCTTAAAAATGATAATAATGCATTATTTAAATAGTTGTGTGAGGTTAGGCAAATTGGTTCAATCTCTCCCATCCTAGATTCCTGAGCAGCAGCCTTGGTAACTCCTTTTTCAGGTAAACCTGGGGAGGACATAACAGCCTTTTTTGATGATTTAATAGCAGCTGCAAAGTTAGGATCATGGTCAGATGAACAGCTCTTACAAATGAAAAAGTTAAGATTGATAGGAGCACACGTATTATACCATGAAGAATTACGGAATGCTCCAACATTTGAGGAATTGAAGAAAGGATTACTTAAACGTTTTCAAAAACAGAACAGCTGTAGATTTTACAGGGAAAAATTAAGCACTATCACTCAGAGGCAAAACGAGTCGTTAGAAAGCTTTGTAGATAGGATTAGGAAAGTTAATATAACACCTATCAGTTGACAACTAGTGATGAAGCGAATAAAGTTATTTTACAAGAGGGAGAAGGTAGAGCTCTGGATAAATTTTTACGTGGGTTACCTCCTGAAACGTCCTGTCGTGTCAGGGCAGAGTTTCCTAAAAATTTAGCGGGAGCTGTATCTGTGGCGACGGCTTTCGAAGAAATAGACATTGCCACCAGATACAAGGAGAAGCGAAATGTATTTTCAGCAGGAGTACAATGTTTTAGGTGCGATCGACAGGGACATATAGCAAAAAATTGCAGACAACCTAAATGCACTAATTGTCAAAGAATAGGTCACACATTCAAGGAATGCAGGCCTAAGAAAGTTTTTGGAAATAGAAATCAATTAAACTCAAACGGGAATGTCAGAGCCGCCGCCAGGCGTTCCCAATAAAATTTCATGCCATTAAGGCGAATGTGAAGGCGGAATGCTGGTTATCTGCTACCATACAGGATAAAGAGGCAAGGATACTGGTAGATACAGGCGCAAACGTATCAATAGTGAGTAATGCATGCATTGGAGAAAAGAAATATGACCCTCCAGAGTATAGATTGAGTTGGGGTAGGAGGAGGTACAGTGATGTCATCAGGATGTACATAACTGATTTTCTATATTCACAGTGTACAATTTCAAGAAGATGTAGAAGTGGTAACAAAGGTAGCTGACGGGTACGACGTGATCCTAGGGCTGGATTTACTGAATAAACATCACGTTAAAATCGACCTCAGACAGCAAACTGTAGAACTTAGCGGAATAGTGTTTCAGCTAGGTGACACCGCTGCAAAGGGCCCGCTGCCGCAAGATTTCCCCAACCGGAAGGCGAAATCAACTACACTGCGTGCAACGTCCTTGAAGGTTGATTCGCGGGATAAGATACCATTTGGCTCAGGAAAACTTTTCTGGATGACCGTTGACCCCGAGGTACCTACAGATACAATGTGTCTAATAGAGCCATTAGAGGAAAATGAGGAATTAGATGTATCACATTGTTTTGTACGTAGAAGTGTTGTACGGGTGCAAGACGTTGAGGGAGAAAGAAAAGTACTGGTACATATTGATAATTTCGGAGTGGAGGACAAAGAGTTGCATAAGGGAATATTAGTAGCTACAGTCAGTACTTTTGAAGAAGAAGATTTCATTTGGACAGATATAACTGATGGTCAGAAACCAGACGCCTATAAAACCGCATTACGCCAAAAGATTGAGAATTTGAAAGGAAATGATAGAGACACGATAGAAGCAGTTTTAGTTGAGTTCCAGGATTTATTTAATGCAGAAGGTCCACTGCCAGCAACAGTTATCACACAGCATAGGATCCCAACAATAAATAGACCCGCAATTTAGAGGAAGCCTTATAGAGTTCCGCAACACTTACAGCCAGTACTGGATGAATTTTTAGAACAGCATCTAAAAGATGGAATTATAGAGTATTCTGTTTCGCCTTATAATTCAAATATTGTAATTATTCCAAAGAAGTCTCCCGACGGTACGAAACGATATAGATTTTGTTGTGACTACAGACACCTTAACAAACAAACTATCTCAGATGTTTATCCTCTTCCAAACATTACAGATATCATTGACAGTTTGGGTAACAGTAAATACTTTTCAACAATCGATTTACGTAGCGGATATCATCAATTGGAAGTTGCACCTGAAGATAGGCATAAAACTGAATTTTCTACCCCTGGAGACCACTGGCAATTTAAAAGAATGCCTTTCGGTTTGAAATACGCATCAGGAACTTTTCACAGTCTACTCGATGGAGTATTGCGAGGACTCAAAACTCAGCAATGTTGTGTATATCTTACGATATTATAGTATTCTCCAAAGAAATTAATGAACATGCTGAGCGTCTGCGTAACATTCTTCGGAGACTTAGAAAAGCTAAATTAACATTAAATATGGAAAAATGTAGTTTTGCATTGACAGAGGTTACATACCTAGGGCATGTCATTAGTGAAAAAGGAATTAAAACAGATCCTCGATTAATTTCGGCAGTTAAGGACTTCCCAACACCACAACACGTTAAGGAAGTACAAAGTTTCATTGGTCTAGCATCGTATTACCGAAAATATGTTCAAAATTTTGCTGAAATTGCCCGACCCTTAACCCAATTATTGAAAAAGGGTGCAAAATTTCATTGATCTGAAGATTGTGAATCAGCATTTCAAACCCTTAAAGATAAGTTAACACATAGTCCAGTATTAGCCTACCCAGATTATAATAAAGAATTTATTTTATCCTGTGTCGCAAGTGGTCATTCAGTAGGGGTTGTTTTGAGTCAAAATATTAATGGCGCAGAACACTCCATAGCCTACGCTTCGAGACAACTAACAACGGCAGAAAGAAATTATTCCACAACGGCGAAAAAATTGTTAAGTGTTATTTATGGCATCAAATACTTTAAATGCTACTTGTATGATAGGAAATTCAAGGTTATTACAGACCACACAGCTTTAAAATGGATGCTTGGGTTAAAGGATCCATCTAGTCGTCTCACCCGTTGGGCCCTATGTCTTTCCGAAATGGATTTCGAAGTCATCCATAAACCAGGCAAAAAACACACGAATGCAGATTGCCTAAGTTGGAAAATCGCACTTTTGGAAGCAACAGGCCGAGATACTGAGGACTGGAGAAAGGCACAAGATAAGCATACAGAATGGAAAAAATATGCAACTCAAAAACAATTTTGCTTTGAAGATGGTGTATTATGCCGTAAAACAAAACTTGGACCGCGAATTGTTGTTCTCTAACACCTCAGACAAGAAATAATAGCAGAGGCCCGCGATCATATCCTTGCAGGACACGGTGGACAGCGGACAACCGAAAGACCCGTAGCAGAGCGATTTTGGTGGGCAAACCAGAAAGCAGGATGTTGCGCAGTACGTTCGTAATTGCATTGCGTGCGCACAACGAGCTGAACTTTCTCCCCAAGGCTTCATGTCCATTTCAAATCTGTGGACTGGATCTTTACGGACCATTTCATAAAACATCTGCTGGTAATAAGTATGTTCTTACGATTACAGATCACTTTTCACACTATCTAGCTATGGTGAGTTTCCCAGATCAGCAAGGAAATACAGTTGCCAAAGCTTTAGTTAACAACTGGATACTTAAATTTGGCGTACCTGAAGCTATTATCACAGATCAGGGATTTAGTTTTATGTCTGAATTAATGAAACAGCTATGCCACTTACTAAAAATACGTAAATTACGCACAACTCCGTTACACCCTCAGTGCAACAGATGCACAGAAAGAGTTCAATGGACAATTGGCAAGATGCTTAGTTATTATATTAAAGAACAACATTCTAATTGGGATACGTATTTACCAATAATTGTGTCGGTATACGACGCCAAAACGCATGAAGCAACTGACATGTCACCTTATGAAGTGGTCTATGGGAGAAAAATGCCGTCCCCTTTTGATGTAATCAGGCAGAAAAACGGAAAAGCTGGAGAAACAGTAAAAGATTTCTGTCGAATGATGAAGGATGTATGGAAACAGGTTCAAAAATCTAATACAAAGGCTTTGGAACGACAAGAAAGATTAGGTAATGGCCAAGCTAAATATCCAAATTACAAAATCGGTCAGTGGGTGATGCTGTCAACCCCATAAATCGCAAAGGGAAAAACGAAGAAATTTGTAACAAACTACAGAGGTCCTTATCAAATTATTGAGATCACGTCACCAGTCAACGTTAAACTGCAACTGCCCACCCGAACTACTATTGTCCATGCAAGTCATTTAAAACCTTTTAAGGGCGCTCCAGATGTAATTCCTTCAACAATAGTCTCTGATTTTCCGAAGGGTGGAGGAAGTTCCAGAAAAGGAAAAAGAGTGGCCACGCCAACTCAACATACAGACATGGCACCATACAATCTTCGACCAAGGGTGCGAATGTCCTAGCTGAATCATAGTAGACTGTGGATAGTATACAAATGTACATAATCAATAAATGATAATGTTTTTTTTTAAAAAAAAAGTTGAACGTAGATCACTGGTACAACTAATGTTAATTCATCCTTCCCTCTAATTTATTGGCCAGAAAACGCCATGCAAGCATTTCCTATACAAAACCTATCTACCTCAATGACTCCCTTGACAGTTCCCTTCTGAAGTCATTAGATATGTTCATAAACTCACAGCAAGGCAAAATTGATGCCAATGTTATGAAGCAACATGCCTTAAAGTTAAAAAGTGAACACAAAACCAAAATTATAATGCTAGGAACGGGTATATCTGGAACCTTTGTGTTGGTGTTTCTGCTTTGTACAGATTTGTTTTATTTAAGACGAAAAAATAAGCCAAATAATAATATATCACTTCATCAAATCCCTGTTAACTAGATATCACACTCTTAACTGGTGTACTTCAGTGGTTACTTTTGAGCATTAGTATATTAATTTTGTTTATTGTACTTCAGTCATTATTAAACAGTCTCATGCTAAAATAAACAATACTGTAGAATAGATATTCTTCCATTAAATTAGGGCAGATTAATCAGGTGTTGCTATGTAATTTTTTAAGTGGAAAATCTATTTTTGTTTATTCATTGTCATCAAGATTTGTTATTATAATGATTATGTGTGGACTATGTGATACATGAGCGTACAGTGCTTTAGTAAAGTGATAAAGTATTTTCAACATACTTAATGTGAAGCGTGTGTAATCGGCTAAGTCGAGAGCACGATGCGCGTCTCCAGTCAACTGGGCGAAACGGCGACACGGGATACACACCGCCAGGCGTAATCAGACGCCGCTGCTCACGCAGCATGAAGGTTTCGCAAACGACGCAGATGCCGCTCTCCCAGCCAGAACAATCCAGTAAGAAGACCGTTGTACAAATCTTCAATAAAAGTTACCTTATGTAAAAATGCTGTTTCATTCTACCTCATACCCGAGCCAAGGAAGAACCCACCCTGCCCACATGTTGTTAAGAGAGAAAAAGTAATTTATTTAATGTTTTTCACCTTGACATAATGCTTTAGAATCAAATGCCCTTTGCAGTAATGCTCATCCTGGCAATTGACTAGCAACAAAAGAGAGAAAACCCAGTTACAGCATTAACGCTGTCTGATAGTTTCTGCGAGTATACTGAGTGACAGTGAGCATGAACCACTACACTGTAAGAGTGTGGTGCATGCATTAACTAAACTCTGCTGATGCAGATCGAAATAATACACTGCTGGAGGCGATAGAACACTCGGAAAGTTCCTGCAGTTGTGTTTCTTAAGTGTGGTTCCGTGTAAAGACTACTTCTGGGGTAGAAATTAATCAGGCTGACAAGATGCTCACTGTGCACAATTGCCTCCCGTGAGTAGGTCTGTGTTGGCAGCCGCAAATCTGCGAGTGCGTGACTAGTGCGCCCCTGGGCAGACTCGAATGATGGATCCCACTGTGACTGTCACACCCCAGGTGACCGCTGCTACTTCGATCTTCTCTCCATGCCATCATCAGACCAACTTTCACACTGGTATCCCTGAATGAACCCTCTCCAAAATTCTCTCGGGAAAACACACTCACCGAAAATATGCTCCATGTAAAGCGCCACTGAAAATACACACTAACAACTGAACATCTGGCAGATTTCTCTACGTCAGTTGCATAAACGTATTCTGATACACAGCCTTCCTCTGAGAGGCAGGCAAGATCATTGCCACCAATAGAGTGGCTTGCCGCCAAGAATTACAGATACCTGCAGTACATCTTCTGACACCACGATCTCATTTCCATTCACGACACTTATTTTTTGTGTGCATGGGAAATCACTTGGTGCCAGGAAGTAAAGAGCTCTCAAAAATACACTGGGTGTACTGATGACACAGTGTCGGACACCCAGCAGTGTGGGGCTATCTCAGGTTATGAGGAGAAATGTTTTAACAGCTGAACAGATATGCTTGTCATCTGAAGACAGGTTCACAAAAACCTGCAAATTCCAAGGAAATTCTTTGTGCTCACAGAAAACAACTTCCAGGGCGCTGGCTCATTGTGTGTCAAGGGCTGAAAGTTGTAAGAAAAATGCTGTGGATAGCACTGGAGGGCCTCTCTGTGGTGACCCTCTGAGCAACATATTTCTCCACACACAGTACTAACACAAACAATTCTCGAGGTTACTCGACAGAAAGGAAAGACCTGTCACCTGTAATTACCTACATCAACTAGACGCCAAGGTGAGCACTATGCGATCACTGTCGACCCAATTTATTAAATGACCTATTGTTCTAATGCCTTCGTGTATAGAGCATTGTGCATTAAATGCATACATACTCATGACTATATATACACATGACTGAATTAATCAAAAATTACAGGACGCAATTCTTAACAACTTACCGTCTTTCAATTGTGTATCAGTTCTAAAGTCTTTGAGTTTAACTTACCAATTCTCTCAGAGAATGCCACTGCTGACTCATTGCGTTCCTGTGTTAATCTCATGAGCTTTTCCCTGAAAAAATCATGCACTATTTTGCTTGCGATTTTGAGTAAGCCCTTCGGCCAAATGGTCAAATGTCTGTGTTTTACCAAGGGTTTCGTGATATGTGACATACATTTCAGCGTCACCTGTTAACCGTAATTTAGCCACAGACAGACATCTATCTTCGTATCGATTCCCTAACCTAGCTGCTTCCATCACATCATTGAGAAGGGCTGCTGCATCCTCAGATGGTTTCCTAGAAAAAGGCGTAATGAGGCTAGCTGCAAAAAAGAAAAAAAAAAGAATCAATGGACCGAACAGATACATTTACTATGGTCTTGGTATCTCCCTGTGAATGGGTCAACCTGGTCATGGCACGTAATGCTGCTAGTTCTCTCTACATTTCTTCACTAGCCTGACTTCGTTCTGTTTTATGCTGGAGTAATGTGGCTACTGGACATGCCAAAACTTCAACGGTTTTACTTTTTCCTACATATTATAGCCCAGAGGGACTCACAGCACTTCAGTGCTTCATTGCGAAGCCTTCTAAAAGTTTCACATTTTACTGCCGTGCTCTGATAAATTACGATACTGGCACCTAGTCGGCTGTAATTACCCTTCACTACCATTACCCCAGAAGAACTTTGAAAGGTCTGGACACACCTGTCACCTATACAGTGTTGCTTTCAAATTCATAAGCAGATCCTTCTGACTCAAAATGACACCAAAATAAGAAAAACAGAAAACAGGCCAACAAAAACAGGTCACTCACCGTCGATGGCTACTGATGGGCAGGTGTGGTTCCTCGATGACGGTGACAGCCGACGTCAGCATCTGTGGTGCCCAACATTTAGGACTGTAGGTTATTCTCGCACTAATGCAGTGTGTCAGAACCACTTCTTGACACCAAAGTTGTAGGCACCAGCGCATCAGAAGACCACTTGCTGGTGCCAAATTTGTAGGATCCCACCAGATGTGGCCTCCTACCTGAGTGCAGGACATACGAGAACATCTGCGGTGATGGAGTCATGTGGGGCGACAGGACGCTAATGAGACATCTTTCAATTACCAGTCACTTATTAGCAAGAGTGTTACGTTCACTCAGTCTTTCTCCCGGCACTGCCTGCCAGCAGTTGTACTGAGATCGCATTGCACAAAGGCACAGAGTAACATGTAACCAACTGGCAAGCCGACTGGGGTGGCCGAGCGGTTCTAGGCGCTACAGTCTGGAACCGCGCGACCGCTACGGTCGCAGGTTCGAATCCTGCCTCGGGCATGGATGTGTGTGATGTCCTTAGGTTAGTTAGGTTTAAGTAGCTCTAAGTTCTAGGGGACTGATGACCTCAGATGTTAAGTCCCATAGTGCTCAGAGCCATTTGAACCATTTGAACCAGCCGCCAACTGGCAAGAAATTCGCAGGCGCAGGTTCTGGCGTTGTCCAGGGTTATTTCTGCGGCCCTGCTGTAGGATGGTCCTGCGGCCGGTATGTCGCGTCAGCACTCTCATTGAGAGAAGCTGCACTTAGGCTCAACGGCAAAAATCTGCAGGTCCATGTTGTCGGTTTCTGAGATGTTGTGTAAGTGGAGGACTCAACAGCGACATGAGGGACAGCCTGAGTCACAGTCCCAGCTTACAGCTGGTAAGGCGGTACTTATACTACCAAGGAGTGGCGGCTCAAGCAGCGTGCTCCCAAGTTAAACAAGTTGCAGATGGGAAGATCGGTTCTTCATTAATGGAAGACCGGTCTGGCGCTCATATTCAGTCACCATTGTGAATGGCAGGAATGCAGCTCACGGAGTCGAAGTTCCCTCCACAGCCAGACTCCTGCAGACTCGTAGCAATGGACTCCAAGGTAGCGGTGCCTGTAGATATTTCGTTGCATGCACCAGGGCATCCTGCAACTAGTAGATCAGACCTTCCTCCGGTATCCATGATGCAGATGAAATGGCCAAACTCTGAGACTGAGTGGAAGGAAGGCAAGAGTTTTATAGTAGTCGATGACATGAATCCCCCTTGTATGAGTGGACAAATGTGCTGCCATTTTCTGACCCTGCAAGCGCTCTTGGCTAGCCTAAAGTTTAGCTTCAGGACTTCAGACTGATCCTTCATGCGAAGTCTGCTGCCTGAATGGCCTTCTTGTGTCATCTCTAGGTGGAGTTACTACATGTAGCTTTGTTACAGAAGAGTATTGTGTTTGTGTCTCACTGTTACCTAAATGGTGATCCAGTATTTCCTGGTATTCTCTCTCGCACCCTCCGAGGAAATACACTGGGCTGACAAAAGTCATGGGATACATCCTAATATCATGCCAGACCTCTTTTCTCCCGATGAAGTGCAGCAACTCCACGTGGCATGCAGTCAACAAGTCTCTGGAAGTCCCCTGCAGAAATACTGAGCCGAGCTGCCTCTATAGCTGTCAATAATCGCCGGTGCAGGATTTTGTGAACAAACTGACCTCTCGATTATGTCCCATAAATGTTCGATGGGATTCACGTCGGGTGAAATGGTTGGCCAAATCATTCACTCGAATTGTCCAGAATGTTCTTCAAAAAATTTCCAACAATTGTGGCCATGGGGACAAGGCGCATTGCCATCCATAAAAATTCCTTCGTTGTTTGGGAACACTAGGTCCATGAAGAGCTGCAAATAGTCTCCAAGGAAACGAACATAACCATTTCCAGTCAATGATCGTTCAGTTGGAATGGAGGACCCAGTCCATTCCATGTAAACACAGCCCACACGATTGGGAAGTCTCTACCAACTTGCACAGTGCCTTGTCGACAACCTGAATCCATGGCTCCGTGGGGTCTGCGCCAAACTCGAACCCTACCATCAGCTCTTACCAACCGAAATCGGAACGCGTCTGCCTAGGCAATCGTCTAGGGTCCAACCGATATGGTCATGAGCCCAGGAGAGGCGCAGCACGAGATATCCTGCTGATAGCAAGGCCACTAGCGTCGGTCTTCTGCCGACATAACCCGTTAACACCACATCTCACCGCACTGTCCTGACGAATATGTTCTTCGCACGTCCCACATTGGTTTCTGCTGTTATTTCACGCAGTGTTGCTTGTCTGTTAGGACTGACAACTCTACGCAAACACCACAATGCTAAATTTGGTATTCTTGGCACTGTGGTTCTCGGAATATTCAATTCTCTAAAGATTTTCGTAATGGAATATCCGATGCTTCTAACTACAACTACCATTCCGCGTTCATGGTCTGTTAACTCTCGTTGAGTGGCCATAAACACGCCGGAAACCTTTTCACATGAATCATTTGAGTTCAAATGACAGCTCCGAATATGCACTGCCCTTTTATACTAAGTCTAAATCTACATCTACGTGATTACTCTGCTGTTCACAATAAGGTGCCTGGCAGAGGATTCAAAGAAACACATTCAAGCTGTCTCTCTACCGTTCCACTCTCGAACGGCGCATGATACCACACCATCTGCATATGTGTATATCGCTGTCCCACGTCTTTTGTCACCTCTGTGTAAGCCCCCTGTCTGTTTTTACTTTGGCACTCCCAGTGTTGCCATTGGTCTTGCTACCCGTTGCGACCCAGCGGACGCGTTCCACTTAGCATCGTCCCAGCCGGCTCTAACAAAATTTTATTTCTACATTGAATTACTATTTTGCGGTGCAACAGTACTGTAGGATGATTAACTGCCACCATCTGATGATTAGGGCATCTAATACTGGTTAGTAAGTTTGTCTATGTCTACCTTGTCTTCGAATGTTTATTATGCTGATGACGTTACTGCAGATGAGTGCGCCACATGAACAGTGTTGTGGAGTGTAAGTCTAATGTGGCAACAGTGAGGAGGAAGGTGAACGATAACATCTCTAATTAATGCGTCTGACACGGTACACTCACTCCATATACACTACTGACCATTAAAATTTCCACACGACGAAGATGACGTGCTACAGACGTGAAATTTAACCGGCAGGAAGAAGATGCTGTGATATACAAATGATTAGCTTTTCACATCATTCATACAAGGTTGGCGCCGGTGGCGACACCTACAACGTGTTGACGTGAGGAAAGTTACCAACCCATTTCTCATACACAAACAGCAGTTGACGGGCGTTGCCTGGTGAAACATTGCTGTGACGCCTCGTGTAAGGAGGAGAAATGCGTACCATCACGTTTCCGACTTTGATAAAGGTCGGATTGTAGCCTATCGCGATTGCGGTTTATCGTATCCTGACATTGCTGCTCGCGTTGGTCAAGATCCAATGACTGTTACCAAATATGGAATCGGTGGGTTCACGAGGGTAATACGGAACGCCGTGCTAGATCCCAATGGCCTCGTATCACTAGCAGTCGAGATGACAGGCATCTATTCCGCATAGCTGTAACGTATCGCTACGGTTACCCTTGACGCTGCATCAGAGACAGGAGCGCCTGCGTTGGTGTACTCAACGGCGAACCTGGCTGCACGAATGGCAAAACGTCATTTTTTCGGATGAATCCAGGTTCTGTTTACAGCATCATGATGGTCGCATCCGTGTTTGGCGACATCGCGGTGAACGCACATTGGAAGCGTGTATTCATCATCACCATACTGGCGTATCACCCGGCGTGATGGTATGGGGTGCCATTGGTTACACGTCTCAGTCACCTCTTGTTCGTATGACGGCACTTTGAACAATGGACGTTACATTTCAGATGTGTTACGACCCGTGGCTCTACCCTTCATTCGATCCCTGCGAAACCCTTCATTTCAGCAGGATAATGCACGGCTGCGTCTTGCAGGTCCTGTACGGGCCTTTCTGGATAAAAAAAATGTTCGACTGCTGCCCTGGCCAGCACATTCTCCAGGTCTCTCACCAATTGAAAACGTCTGGTCAGTGGAGGCCGAGCAGCTGGCTCCTCACAATACGCCAGTCACTATTCTTGATCAACTGTGGTATCGTGTTGAAGCTGCATGGGCAGCTGTACCTGTACACGCCATCCAAGCTCTGTTTGACTCAATGCCCAGGCGTATCAAGGTCGTTATGACGGCCAGAGGTGGTTGTTCTGGGTACTGATTTCTCAGGATCTATGCACCCAAATTGCGTGAAAATGTAATCACATGTCAGTCCTAAATATATTTGTCCAATGAATACCCGTTTGTCATCTGCATTTCTTCTTCGTGTAGCAATTTTAATGGCTAGTAATGTAGAATTACGCTTTCCTCAAGACCAGGGAGGGGGAGGGGGGGTGGATGCAATGCTTGATGGTTATGTTTGATAGGCCTTCTTAGCACATTGATTAAAACGCAAAAGAGCTGCCACAACGTGAATTCTAGACCAATATGTTGCACCAACAAATCACAGATTTCTTTGAAGTCTGTGCCACGAGGATCATTTCCACACTACTTTGTAGAGCTGAATAGAAGAAGACAATAACAATGGCCGCTTACGGATGGGTTCATCCGCTTTACTAAACTCACAGCAGTGTATATCTGCTTGTTCCAACGACTTAAGAAAGAGTGTATGTTAATCGCCACGTTCTTGTGGAAACAGATCTACCTCATCCACTCGCTTTTGGCATCGTTTTAATAGCAGAAGTCGCAAGTCTACACTCCTCTACGCATAGAAACATCGTGAGTCCTTCGCTCCAACAACTGCCGAAGGAGATTAGACGTTCTCTGACCAGGCGAACTCTTTCGATGATGTCTGGTGACTGATGTAAATGCCGTGTGATTGCAGTCTTAGACTCATCGAAACTGCCGAACGACGTCGGTGATGGAGAGGATATTACAGTATTTTTTACCGCTGGCTGTTACGGAAGTACCATTTGTCGTTCGTTTTGTTGCTGTTGTTGCCTCTGCCGTATCTACTAATGCAGGAACTATTATTTTTACTGTTTATGCTGCTGCACCCAAACTAATAAATATATTTGCACTATGTTTGACAAATTCACGACGTTTCGTTTGTGTGTGTTCCAGGTTGTCGTGAGGGAATCATAATGAGAACGGTTCAAGAAAAGGCTAAGGATGTGGAATGGTTTATTCAGACCAAATACGGACACACAGGTTCAATGGAACTTCTATACACTGCACAGCAGGCAACCACACTCGCAAACGAAGACCGGTGGTACGGGAATCTTCTGCAGACAGGAATCGTTGATGTTAACCATCATACTGGGCGACCTGGAACAAATGAATCCGACACAGAACAGATTCGGTTGGCTTTTCAGTGTTCACTGCGTAAGTCTGTTCAGAGGGCGTCGCAGAAGCTGCAAATCCTTAGGGAGACCGTGAACCATGTCCTTCAGACACGTTTACACCTGTATCTATGCCGACCGCACATGCTTAAAAAGGGAAAGGTACTGCCCATTTCACACCACATGGCTTCGAAATACGGCGATGACGGTGGGAATAGCGCCAACAACTGTCAACAAGAGTTGACTCTGTTGTAAGTCCCTGGCAGACACCCACTATTTTCTTCGTTACTGTTGCTGGAGATATGGAAGTCTTCATGATCTTACAGTGCGACACGACGTAGCTCACAATTTTCTCTCTTGTTGGTTACTGCAATTCGTACCATGTCAATAAATTGTCGCTGTCGATACAGCCTGTGTTAAATTCTGAAGTATTTCAGAAATTGTAACAAACCTCGTTGCCCACACAGATGTGCCATATACACATTCTGCCACAAGCAAAGCCACATAACTGTAAATGGGCTGACATGAGCCCAGGCATGCAATTGCAGACGCGTAAGTAACGCCGGTGCACATAAGCAATGTGACAGCATCAGGAAAACTGTATTCTGCCAAATTCGTACATTTCGCTGGATGTACAATGAGTGTGTGTACTGTTAAAAGTCGACATGGGAGCAGCAGCATCCATCAGCAATTTAAAAACACATCGTCGTTTGTGATCTTCATCTCTGTCTGCTCAGTGTCGTTTGGCAAGTTAAACGCCCAACCGATCGTGATCAAGGGACAGTTCAACGCCGACGCTGTCTCGCTTTGTTAAATTAAGCATTGCAAACAGGTATGACTCCAGCATCATCTTGAACTTGGTACATTCGGTCTCTTCATGTTTGCAATTAAGAATTCAGTAAATCTAGTTTCTGTCGAAATTTTCTTACACGATCTGGACGATCTCTTTTCTAATTTATGGAAATATTTCTCCAGAATTGAGTTTCTTGCTATATTAACAGGCCCATATAATCCTACAGCAGACTTCTGTGCCAAAATTCGGCCGTCTTCCGCCCATACCATTCACATAAAAAATAATATGCGAAGTGTCATTGACTCTGTAAAATGTAAATGTCATATGGCGTTGTTGGCTGGGAAATCCTGCGGGGTGAGTTCATTCGCCTGTCAGAAAGAGTGTTCTTCCTCTGCACACATTGACCCCTTTCTCTGCGGAGAGCTGTATCATATGTGTACTTGTGGAGTATTGGCGACTGTAATAGATATGTGTATTGTTTACTGTTATGTTTGAGTTGTATAATGATGGTGATGATGATACAATGAGCAGGAGGTTGAAACTCTGTGCCAGGACAAAGAGTACTCTCCCCAAACAGCACCAAGGGGCTGGCCGCGCTTAACGTCCACCTCTGACGGATGGATCACCATCAGCATCACATACTCTCACTTCATGAGACACTGTGGAGACGTTTGGAATTTAATACAGGACATCAGAGCGAAGACTGATGATCAGGAATTTATAACACCACCTACCGGAGACAATCGTTGGCTCTTGTAGTGGCTGCAGAGGCGTAATTTCCAGATAGGTGTGGCGGCTGGTACTGCAGTCGCTGCGAAGGGTAACTCCAATTTGGCTCGGCGACAAAACTGCTTGGCTCAGCGAACTCTACTGCACCTTATCCGCTGCACATGATTAAATACATGCCCAGCAGATGGATGCTAGTTCCACATTTATGGACATGTGATTGGCGGACATGAAGCAGTGCCTCAAACATACTTCCCAGCGGCAATACCAGCGCTGCTTGTTGGCGATGTGGGTGCCGCCCATTTCTCTCGCATCTGTGTAGTTCTCCTTGACAATAAATTAGCACATTGTGGCCGGCCCAAATGTTGTCACACAATACAGCCAAGGTTGTCTTGTCAGCAGGCGCCTTAGCTTTGGCAACCTGGTGGCGACCTTGGTATTGATACGACAGGATATTACAGGCAGTATATTCAGATGCAGCATCCCTCCACCTCCCTCCCATAGGGGAAAGATGGTGAAGTTACCTTAATGTCAGCTAACGATCAGCATACCTCCTCCCCTTGAGGAGAAATGTTGACGTCATATCGATGATGGATACCCCAATGTCAAGTTGATGTCCACATGGGAGAATGCCTTGGGGCTGCTGTAGTTGATGACGATGGGTGTGCGTGCCACCAGTGGCTGTAAATGTGCACGTGGGATCCTGAACTTGAAGTAGTGAAAATCCTTCTTGCTGATGTCACAGATAGCCTGGGTGTGGCTGCAAAGATTGGAGCAGGCTGGGGTGGGGCCCATGCAGAGGGCAGACGTGAAAAAAGAGAAATGCAGTTAATTGTGTCGTGAATAGAGCGATCTTCTTCAGTGACAGAGATGTGGTCCAGCATGACCAAGTTTTTTTGTTGTTGATTTGTATGAGGGAGCAATTACAGACATGATGAAGTTCTGCCAGTGGCCCTCGAAGGTAGTGTCAGAGGCTAGTTGTAGCCATCCGGTGGGATGTGAGACGTCCCTGTGGTCGATGACATTTTCATCCGTCTGAAGAATCGTGACGTACTGGACATACAATTGCGTCTCAGAGGCGTGGATCGCAGAATGACAGGATGTGTCTTGCAGAGTTTTCTTTCTGAAAGCAGTGGAATCACATGGTACGGCTGTTTATTCCAGAACGAATGACAACTAATTGATATGAGAAGCACGTGTTATCCCCACAGAATGGGGCAGAAGGTGCCCGACAACGGTGGGTCGCTGGCGGATTTATCCACCTTTCAATTAGTTGAAGGACTAGATAAACCTCAACACCAGAATAAGTTAGTAAAAAAGCACGTTAGTGAGTGTCACTCGAAATCCTAGAGACCACAAAGTTCTACTCCAACCTTGTGATGAAAACTGTCCATGGCTCCATCTCCTCATTAAATTTGTGAAATAGTGGAGGCGATGACGTCCTCGCACGGGCCAGGACAGTGTTCCAAAAGGATAAGACTTTCCTGTTTTTTCTGATGTTGCTGTACAGAAATAAGTAGCTGGATCACGAAGTACAGTTGATGTGTTGCCATACTGGACACTCAGAGGAAATGGATATTATACCTGAATTTTGTGTGGGGAAATGGCACAAAACTGCGATAAATGTCTGAATGCACAGACTACAGTGAAAATGTGAACTATAGTTCTCTCTACTTGATTGTCGTTATTGAAGGGACGAAAAGTTGTAAACTTTAAGTCTCGTCGCTAAACTGTAGTGACCTTACATAGGTCCATAACACGAAACGAGATCCCCAGATAGATATAAAACCATAATGTCTTTATTTTAATTAGCATGAAATTAATGATTTACAACTAATGTGCCCATGTGCTGCAAATTACCGAGATTGGATGAACACAGATAACCGATCTTCTTGGTCGATATTAATACTGAATAACTGTCTCCTATAGTTCATGTCAAATACACTAACCCTTGAATTATAAATATTTGGGTCATACGTCAATTACTGCAGAGGGTTTAATAGTAAAAGTCTAAGTCCAACCGGACCCAGTCTTGGACAGCAGCCTTTGAACACAGCCAGAAAAGTCAATAACAATGAGCGGATATTAAGTTCTGATGCCCAGAGTCGACAGGAGGCTAACGCTGGGCAGACAGCAGCAGGGAAACGACGGCTGGCTGCTCATAGCGGTTGCAGAGGCATAACTTCCTGCTTACTGCTGTGGCTGGAACTGCTGTCCCTTCGAGGTGTAGATCCAGATTTGCCTCTGGGCCGAAACTGCTTCGCTTTGTGAACTGAACTGCCTCTTATCAGCAGGATGCCATCTTAAATACACGACCAGTGGACGGATACCCGTTTCACATTCGGTGGACATGTGATGGTCGATTGCGAAGTAGTGACCGCGAATGTTGTGACCCCAGCAGCGATACTAACGCTGCCTGTTGGCGAATGGGGTCCCTACCGTTTCCACGACGTCCACCAAAGTTCTTCTTGACAACGAACGAGCGTGTTGTGGTCGGCCAAACTATTCTTCTCATAGTCTTGTCAAGATTGTGTTGTTGGTGGGTGCTGGAGCTTCGGCGACCTGCTGGTCACGCCTCTATTGATGGTAGACTATGTTCCAGGCGACATCCTGAGATGTGCAAGTGTACAAAAATGCCAATGCGTCAAAGTAGCCAACTGCGTCCCCTCTCAAATTTTATTTTATTTACAGCTGAACTTCTTGTAAATAGACGTGAGTAGACTGACATTGCTGTTATTTATGCAGTAATGCAATACAATAGGTAAGCAAAGGTCGTTCACTCACAGATCGTAAGTTATTTTGGATCACACCTATTGCTCCTACGAAAAAATTAGCCAAAGATTACATACACTGATAGAAAAAAAATCTCAACACCAAGAAGGAGTTGTGCGAAGTAAACGGAAGTTGAAAGGTGTGATTCTACATCTGAAAGATGATGACGTCACGTTTGCGTAAATACTCGCTGTAACGGTCGTATTAGCTACCTTTGAGATTAGACCTGGTGAGCTGACGTTAGTCAAGAAAGCCTTTCAGGCGACAAAGACTCTATTATCAACACCTCACTTATTTGGAACGAGGTCGTGTAATAGGGCTAAGAGAAGCAGGATATTCCTTCTGATATTGCAGTAAGACTTGGCAGGAACGTAGTCACTGTACATGATTGCTGGCAGCTGTGTTCACGGGAATACAAGGTCGCAAGAAGACCGGACTCTGAGCGGCCACGTGGGGCTACCGTGAGGGAGGACCATCCTGTTCGTGGTATGGTTCTGGTGCATCGTATTGCGTCTGTAGCAGGAAACTGATCAGCAGTTAACGCCACAGTGACAAAACTAACTGTTACAAATTGGTTATTTCAGGGACAGCTCCGAGCCAGACGGCCTTTACGTGCATTCCGCTGACCCCTAACCACCGGCATTTGTGACTTCAATGGTGTCAAGCGAGAGCTCATTGGATGGCAGGGTGGAGGTCCGTTGTGTTTTCTGATGAAAGGTGGTCCTGCTTCGGCGGCAGTGATGGCCTTATGTTGATTAAAAGATGCCAGTTGAGAGCCTGCAACCAACCTGAACATTTGAGCATAGCCGGGCTGGACACCACCGAAGGACAATCTGAGCAGCCGTCTTCGGTTGTTTTCAGATGAGGCTGTCGTTTATCGACGAATAAAGTCATCTGAAGATCAAAACAAACTGAAAAGCGATTTAGAAAAGATATCTGAATGGTGCCAAAAATGGCAGTTGACCCTAAATAACGAAAAGTGTTAGGTCATCCACATGAGTGCTAAAAGGAACTCGTTAAACTTCGGTTACACGATAAATCACTCAAATCTAAAAGCCGTAAATTCAACTAAATACCTAGGTATTACAATTACTAACAACTTACACTGGAAGGAACACATAGAAAATGTTGTGGGGAAGGCTAACTAGAGACTGCGTTTTATTGGCAGGACACTTAGAAAAGGTAACAGACCTACTAAGGAGATTGCCTACACTACGCTTGTCCGTCCTCTTTTAGAATACCGCTGCGCGGTGTGGGATCCTTACCAGATAGGGCTGACGGAGTACATCGAAAAAGTTCAAAGAAAGACAGCACGTTTTGTATTATCGCGAAATATGTGAGAGAATGTCACAGAAATGATATAGGATTTGGGCTGGAAATCATCAAAAGAATGGTGTTTTTTGTTGCGACGGAATCTTCTCACGAAATTCCAATCGCCAACTTTCTCCTCCGAATGCGAAAATATTTAGTTGACGCCGACCTACAGGGGGAGGAACGACCACCACGATAAAATAAGGGAAATCACAGCTCGTACGGAAAGATATAGGTGTTCATTCTTTCCGCGCGCTATACGAGATTGGAATAATAGAGAATTGTAAAGGTGGTTCGATTAACCCTCTGCCAGGCACTTAAATGTGATTTGCAGAGTATTCGTGTAGATATAGATGTAGAAGGTCGTTTCGGTGTGGAGTCATTGCACGTTCACCGCCGACGCAAAGAGTGCTCAGCTCTCCAGACGCCAGACCCTGCTTCACTCTTGCTGACTGACAACTAGCAGTCTCAGACAACTGCTACAGTAAGCCCCATCACCAAATCTGGCACCCCAATGGTAAAAAGCCTCGATATAACCTTGGGTGAACATCGAAACTGAAAGAAAACAAAGTGCTATAGCTTGCAGGACATTTTGTCCTACATGTAATCCAGAAAGCTAGATAAATTTTCATCACAGATAAAACAAAATTAGTGTAGTCCTTACTCTGGCCACATCTCTACTATTGTGATGTAGTTTGAACAGTTGCAGATCGAAGAGAGAAAGAAAGGGTGGGGTCTCATGTGGGTCGTATTTGCCCCCTACCAAAAAAAAAAAAGACATTTTAGTAGAAGTGATAAAATTGTATCAAGCTTCCAACCGCGTCAGGTGGTTTAAAATACACGAGCTTTCGTCGAAGTACTCCTCGGCTACTGACAAGAGGTGACTGTCTTTAACTTGGTGCTACTATCCTTATACACTGGTGTGACAGAAGTCGCCAGCCGTTGTGGCCGAGGGGTTTCTAGGCGCTTCAGTCTGGAACCGCGCGATCGCTACGGTCGCAGTTTCGAATCCTGCTTTAGGTATGGATGTGTGTGATGTCCTTAGGTTAGTTAGGTTTAAGTAGTTCTAAGTTCTAGGGGACTGATGACCTCAGATGTTAAGTCCCATAGTGCTCAGAGCCATATTTTTTGACAAAAGTCATGAGATACTTCCTAATATCGTGCTGAACCTTTTTTTGCCCGGCGTAGTGCAGCTACTCTTACATGACATGAACAAGTCTTTCGAAGTCCTCTGCAGAAATATTGAGCCACACTGACTCTATAGCCGTCCATAATTTCGGAAGTGTTCACGAAAAAAATGGTTCAAATGGCTCTGAGCACTATGGGACTTAACATCTGTGGTCATCAGTCCCCTAGAACTTAGAACTACTTAAACCTAACCAACCTAAGGACATCACACACATCCATGCCCGAGGCAGGATTCGAACCTGCGACCGTAGCAGTCGCGCGGTTCCGGACTGAGCGCCTAGAACCGCTAGACCACCGCGGCCGGCCAGTGTTCACGAACTGACCTCTATATTATATCCCATAAATGTTCGACAGGATTCATGTCGAGTGGCCAGATTATTCGCTCAATTGTCCTTTAAACCAATCGCGAACAGTTTTGATTTGATGACATGGCGCTTTGTCATTCATAAAAATTCGATTGCTGCTTGGGAACACAAAGTTCGCGAATGGCTGCAGATCGTCTCCAGCTAGCCGAACGTAATCATTTCCAGTCAATGATCCATGCAAACACAACCCACACCATTATGGAGCCACCGCCATCTTGCACAGTGCCTTGTTGACAACTGAGATCCATCGCCTCGTGGGGACTGCACCACACTCGAACCCTAGCACCAGCTCTTACCAACTGAAATCGGGATTAATCTGACCAGGTCAAGGTTTTCTAGCAGTCTAGAGTCCATCCAATATGGACACAGGCAGACAAGAAGCGCTGCACCTTCTCCATCATGAACCTGATGCTGTCATGGATATTACTGATGTGGTCGAACAATTCTGTCAGATTTTGACGCCCCTGAGACCAGACAACTATCTCGTCGTCGATGTAACGATGAAAGCGACTAGGTTTTGCAGGAGCCGTATCCAGGGCAAAGTCTTCAAAGTACTCCATAAACATGTTGGGTATAACTGGAGCTAATGGGCTGCCCATTGCGGCGCCGTCTGTCTGTTGAAAATATCGTGTTGGTGTGGACAGTTTTATGCCTGACAGACAGTACGTAATATTGAACAGCGCCATGTAGAACCCAAGAGATGTTTTCGCCTTCTGTACCCTGAGAAATCAGCGGTAGCAGAGCGTGTGCTAGAAAACGGACATCGTGTTGCATTCGACGACACATTTGTCATTACACGCACTAATACGAGGGTCACTCCAAAAGAAATGCACACTATTTTTGTAAAAATACAGTTTTCATTCTGCATGTGTGAAAGTCTTACAGTGTGTAGATACAGCCTTTCCGCTTGTTTTCAAACTTAGTTAACCTGTTCCCGTGAGTGGCGCCATCAAGCATGTCTTCAAGATGTCGAGCTTCAAGTTTCTTCAGTGTCGTCACATATATCAGAATTTATGGTGGTTCCACTTGGCATGATGTCCACAAGCAAGAGTCCTTCGGAATCGAAAAAACCGTAGCCATAACTTTTCCAGTAGAAGCAACGTGCTGTCATAGAATTCCTGAGCTGTGAAAACGAGACAGTGGGAAACATCCACAAGAGGTTGAAAAAGGTGTATGGAGATGCTGCTGTCGATGACAGTACAGTTAGTCGGTGGGCAAGCAGGTTAAGTGATGAAAGCGGGCACGGCAATTTTGAGGATTGTACTCCCAGCGGCAAGCCTCGTACTGCACACACTACAGACAATGTGCAGAGAGTTAAGGAATTGGTGACTGCTGACAGACGCATCACAGTGAACGAATTGTCACGCTACGTTGGGATAGGGAAGGAAGTGTTTGCAGAATACTGAAAGTGTTGGAGTTAAAAAAGGTTTGTGCCAGGTGGATCCCCAGGATGTTGACAGTGGCTCACAAAGAAACAAGAAAAACGGTATGCAGCGATCTTTTGTAACAGTACGAAAATCGTGGAGATGAATTTCTTGGAAGAATTGTGACAGGTGATAAAACATGGCTCCATCATTTTTCACCAAAGATGAAGAGGCAATCAATGGAGTGGCATCATGCAAATTCACCCAAGAAAAAAACATTCAAAACCACACCTTCTGCTGGAAAAGTTATGGCTACGGTTTTTTTCGATTCCGAAAGACTCTTGCTTGTGGACATCATGCCAAGTGGAACCACCATAAATACTGATATATGTGACGACACTGAATAAACTTAAAGCTCGGCTGAGTCATGTTGGACCACATCGGTAAAAGCAGGATGTTTTGCTATTGCACGACAATGCACGGCCACAAGTCAGTCAAAAAACCATGGAAGCGATCACAAAACTCGGATGGACAACACTGAAACACCCACCTTCCTGTCCTGACCTGGCTTCATGCGACTAACAGCTCTTTGGGAAACTGAAGGATTCTCATCGTGGAACAAGGTTTGAAGGTGATGACTACCTTGTGCACGCTGCCAAACAGTGGCTCCAACAGGTTAGTCCAGAATTTTACCGTGCGGGTGTACAGGCGCTGGTTCCAAGACGGCGTAAGGCAGTTGAGAGGGACGGAAATTATGTGGAGAAATGAAAAAATTGTTCCTAAAGGATGTATCTACACACTGTAAAACTTTGAAACATGTAGAATAAAAGATGGTTTACAAAAAATAGTGTGCATTTCTTTTGGAGTGACCCTCGTATTTTCTGGGACAGTGTAATGAAAGAAGCAATCGAGATGAAAGTTTATGACAACACCCCCACTAAAGACGGCGGCCTGCAGCTAAGCACGGCTTGCGACCCGGCCTCCGGAAGGCTGAAGCGGGCGCGCAACGAATCCATTACTTACATGTCGCTGGAGCCCGCACTAGTGACATCACAGAGCGCGGCGCGTCTATGTTAACGACGATAGCAGCAACCAAAAGACACAGCATTGGACAATGGCCTAGGCGTGCTCGCCCGAAAGCTCGTGCAATTTACAGCACGCGATGCGGCTGGAAGCTCGAAAGAATTTTATCAGCACATATCGCCGCGAAACCGTACATTCGTATATTTTGATGGAAGTGTTCATAAGTTTACATATATTTCCAAAATTTACCACTAAAGTTTGGAGAACGAAGTAGCTTGAGAACTAAGTGTCTCCCAAACGCCTAAGAAATGCAGAAATTACAAGTTACGTTCGACACAGAATACCTTTCAGTTGCTTGCAGAGGCCCTGAACACGTCGACAAGCCTGCGACCTGACTGGCAGCAGTTCATCGACGCAAATGCTTCCTTTCATAGACAGACCGTATCTGAAGTCAGAAAAAAAAGAAACAAACTGAAAGACTAACATACAGAACACAGGAGGAAGCAATGGAAAGAAATAGAATCCCTCATTTGCACACTCTCACAGGCATATTTTATTGTAGTTAAAAATTTATTATAATTTTTATTAGTTAAAAAATGGTTCAAATGGCTCTGAGCACTATGGGACTTAACATCTGAGGTCATCAGTCCCCTAGAACTTAGAACTACTTAAACCTAACTAACCTAAAGGACATCACACACATCCATGCCCGAGGCAGGATTCGAACCTGCGACCGTAGCGGTCGCGCGATTCCAGACTGAAGCGCCTAGAACCGCTCGGCCACACCGGCCGGCTATTAGTTAAAAAAAGTTTGTATATTTTGTTGTTATTATTTTCAGAATTTGTAGGTATCCGTCGCAGTTTAAAAGTGGGGGATGACGGCAAGTTATCGGAATGGTGAGTTATTTCGTAGCTTTTTTCCACGAATTAAATAAACCCAACAGATACTTATAACAGAGACTTTAGTCATGAATAACATATTCTTCTTCACTATATACAACAGTCTGCCAATGTTGGGGTAGCTTCTCGATTCTGCGACTGTAGAAATCAGGTGTTTTGAAGCGAAGAACTCGTAGAGCCATCCATGTTGGTAGTGAATTTCCATCCGGAAAGGAAGTTCCTTGAAGGTTGTTCGATAGAGAGTGGAAAAGGTGAAAATATGAGACCGCAAGATCAGGTGAATAAGGTAGGTACGAAGTGACTTCCAAACCTAACTCATGTATAGTATTTTCTGTAAGTCTAGCAGAACGCGGGCGGGTGTTATCGTGGAGCAGTATCAACTCACGCAGTCTTCTTGGTCGTTGTTTTTTGGGTGCGTCTGCAAGACCTCTCACTGACAATAAATGTCAGCAGCGACAGTTACACCTCGGGGAGGCTATTCGCAGTACACCACGCCGTCGCCGTTCCACTGGACGCATAATATTTTCTCTTGTGGGTTCGCGCAGGTCTTTGTTCGGGGGCGTTTCCTGAATTTTTTGCGCTCAGCCATTCTTTTCTTTTCCTTATGTTAGCATAAAGGCAGTGTTTATCACCACCAGTAACGATACAGGATAGGAGTGGTCGGTGTTGTTCACGAGCCGGTTGATGACGACCAAGCAGAGATGCACATATGGCCACCCGCTGATTTTTATGATTTTGGCTTAGAGCATAGGTTACAAAATGGTTCAAATGGCTCTGAGCACTATAGGACTTAACATCAGAGGTCATCAGTTCGCTAGACTTAGAACTACTAAAACCTAACTAACCTAAGGACATCACACACATCCATGCCCGAGGCAGGATTCGAACCTGCTATCGTAGCGGTCGCGCGGTTCCGGACTGAAGCGCCTATAACCGCTCGGCCACAACGGCCGGCATACGTTACACACACATCCGATTTCTGAACCTTTCCCGCTGCACACAAACGTCGCACGATGGTGAAATGATCACAGTTCATCACATGTGCCGGTTCTCGAGTACAATGACGTGCATCGTTGTGGATTAATGGGGTTAAGTGATCTTCATCAAATCTCGGTCTTCCTGAACGTGGAGAGTCCCTAATGTCAAAACGATCCTCTTTAAAAAGGAGAAAACCATTTTCTGTCCGCGCTCTGTCCAATGGCATTATACCTATCCACGGCGCAAATATTTCTGGCGGCCTCCTCTACTGTTACCCCTCCACTGAATTCAAACAGAAGAATATGGCGGGAATGTTCCTATTCTTCATTTGGCACTCCACTTTCTTATGTCCACAGCTCCACTCTCTATCTCCAGATATGTAACCTCAAATGGCGACAGTGAACCACAAATAAAAAATGTCAATCAATAAATAAACCCGCAGCAACCAAAATACTAACATGTAAAACAACAGCGCTACGAGCTTATGCACCAACCTAATATATTTAAGGGGGCGGGGACAGTAATAAGTTATGAACTCCACCCTCCCTAACTAACCTTGAAGGCGCACTAAATTGTTATTATTATTTTGAGCTTTTCCTCATTACAGAGGCTTATCTCCAACACAATAATTTACTTGGAAATTACAATACAAACAATAAACGTTCTTAAACTATAATCTCAAAATATTTCGGCACAAATTTCGAGCTAGCCATTAATGTTCGCATGAAATTTGCATATAATATTCAGTTGTCTGACAATGTCAGTCCTTGGTAGCTCAATTACAGTGGATGTGACCAGACAGGCGACGTGATTCTCACACTCCCTGTCTTTTTCATCTAGTGTCCTCAGTATACTTCCTCGCATATCAAACACATACCATCTATCATTCCATTACTACAATACAAAACCGGATACGTCCAGCACCTTGGATGCACCTCTGCACAACGCTAAATCTTTCTTCACCTCGTTCCCCCTTTCAGCCATACGACTCCCCACGAAATTACCCAGCAACCTGCGTCTCATTCAGAGTCACATTGCATTCAAGGGGACATTAAAGCTTTAACTTCAGTCATGTCTTTAGTTTCTCACTCAGCGTGTATCAGATGTTTTCCTTCTACAAAGCAGCGAATAACAATCTCTTACAATATCAACACTATCCGGGCTTTTTCCTGATCAATCAATATTTCTTCTTCCCATCTTGTATGGTAATCTTATCCTACTACTTCTCCTTCTTACTCTGTTCAGTCAACTTCTTCTCCAGATTTGATTTCTTCTATACTGCTTGTGCCGTGCCGTCCTGCCCTCTGATGACTTAAAATTCCCCCACCTGCCGTGTACGGCGCTGCTGTCGAAATGAAGCTCTCTGGTGGTTGTTTCCGCGAACTGAGACGGCCGAGACTATGGATTCTCTTAAGTGACGTGAAATAGTGCGGAACTAGCCAGCAGAATGGGCCACATCTTCCGGTTGTGATGATAGCTTTTCTTTTTGTCCCATCGAGGCGTGAAGTCATTTAGTGTGTATTATAACCGGATTTCCATCGTGCCGCCATGGGCAGTATAGTGAAATTGCGCACTGTTTAGTATTCCATGTAACTTAAGTGCTTAAAGTATTTTGTCACTTTGGTTGATCGTCTTTACTCATTCGTTGATTGTTAGAAGCTTCGGAACGAATTCGTACCTTTTGCTATCTGTTTCGTGTAGGGACTGACAAGTTAGCGTCTTCGTGGTTTGCGGTGAATGTTTTGTGTGTGTGTGTGTGTTTCCAACAGGTCATAGATCACTTTCCTTGAAACGCGTTGGCTCCACTGGGAGTGGTTTAGCAAACGACACGTGATTAGTGATTAGGAGTACACGTTTGTTTGGTGTGCGAATCGCGTGAAGGAATAATTTCAATTATGCGCCAATCTCGTGTTTTGCAGCAGTGAGCGGGTATGCTGCCGGCAGATTTTGACACAAAGTCTAAAGAAATCGCTACGCGAGTTCTCCAGCGTGAAATTCCATTCCTAATGGGATATTTAGGTTCGCGATACGCATGAAGGTTCAGCCGCCTGAAGTTTATTCCTGATGCTTAATAGTGTCAGCTGTTAATTGCGATCTGAATTGCGCAATTCGATTGAAATTCTGTATTCGATTTCCGTAATAGTGACTGCAGCATACGCGTATTGTGTCGGTCATGGGCAACGAAATCTGCACGGTATTAGGTTTTATGCAGCATGCGCCTGGAATAGGAAGTGTTTGTGAGTTCCCTCTCTAACCTGTCACAATGTTTGGTAACTTATTTTGATATGTGAAAGTGCGGCTAGCCGCGGTCATGTTCTTCTAGCACCAGGGCAGTTTGTCTTCAGCGGCAGGTACTGACCACCTGTTGTCAGCGTGGGTTTATAGGGAGATTGGTTGACGTACTCGAATGTCTTCCTGGTCTGTTATGTATTACGTAATCGGGAATCGGTTATATCTACATCTACATACATATTCCGCAATCCACCATACGGTGCGTGGCGGAGGGCACCTCGTACCACAACTAGCATCTTCTCTCCCTGTTCCACTCCCAAACAGAACGAGGGAAAAATGACTGCCTATATGCCTCTGTACGAGCCCTATTTTGTGGTCTTTCCGCGGAATATAAGTTGGCGGCAGTAAAACTGTACTGCAGTCAGCCTCAAATGCTGGTTCTCTAAATTTCCTCAGTAGCGATTCACGAAAAGAACGCCTCCTTTCCTCTAGAGAGACCCACCCGAGCTCCTGAAGCATTTCCGTAACACTCGCGTGATGATCAAACCTACCAGTAACAAATCTAGCAACCCGCCTCTGAATTGCTTCTATGTCCTCCCTCCATCCGACCTGACAGGGATCCCAAACGCTCGAGCAGTACTCAAGAATAGGTCGTATTAGTGTTTTATAAGCGGTCTCCTTTACAGATGAACCACATCTTCCCAAAATTCTACCAATGATCCGAAGAAGACTATCCGCCTTCCCCACAACTGCTATTACATGCTTGTCCCACTTCATATCGCTCTGCAATGTCACGCCCAAATATTTAATCGACTTCACTGTCAAGCGCTACATTACTGATGGAGTATTCAAACATTACGGGATTATTTTTCCTATTCATCTGCATTAATTTACATTTATCTATATTTATAGTTAGCTGCCATTCTTTACACCGATCACAAATCTTGTCCAAGTCATCTTGTATCCTCTTACAGTCACTCAACGACGACACCTTCCCGTACACCACAGCATCATCAGCAAACAGTCGCACGTTGCTGTCCACCCTATCCAAAAGATCATTTATGTAGATAGAAAACAACAGCGGACCTACCACACTTACCTGGGGCACTCCAGATCATACCCTCACCTCCGATGAACACTCACCATCGAGGTCAAGGTACTGGGTTCTATTACTTAAGAAGTCCATTGTGAGGGGTACTGCTTTGATATGTGATCGGTGGTCAGGTACACACGTGTCGTGTGTTTTAGTAGTCCAACAACATGAGAAATTAATGGTTTATATTTTCTTTGGTGTCTTGTATTAGCTGCTGTTTGAGATCCTTGTGGCATGTGTTTGAAATCTGATTCCGTATCTCAGTGGTGACGTATTAAGTTTTAGGAGAGAAAAGACTAGAAGATCTCGCTTTTTCATGTCTAACTTTTAGCAACAAAATTAAGAGTGGAGGCACTACTGTGCGTTACGTGATATGCTTGTGGCGTGGTTCGATGACACTCGGTTTGCGACAACTGTGTTCCACAGATTATTAAATCTGACTGACTGCGTTTTATTAATTTATGATCACATTGACTCTTCGGCGTTGGACGAACATAGGCATGTTTAGTTGCTTCATCGCCTTGTGATGTACAGTTAAGTCTGAGCATTCTCGTCGTGATTTTGATATTACTTGTGTGTTGAATACAAGTCAGCGCATTTATGTCGATGTGTTCTGATCAGCGCATGGGTTGAGGACTTCAGTTACTTTAGCTGGTCATAAGGAACTAGATCTTTGCTGCTTGTTATGTGAACATTTGGTATATTTGTCTGTTGCTTACCTTACGGATGTGTGCATATCTATGAAGTTGTGCCCTTGCGTTGCGTTAGGAACAACGGATGTGCGTTCGTTGCCGTGGCGGCTCTTTTGAGGTATCATCTGCAAAGTCCTACAATGAGAACTGTTCTAATTCTTTAGTGATAAATTAGTGCTGGTTACTACTAAAACATACTGCCATATGGTGGGACTTACTGGTGGTGTTAAGGTTAGTGCCTTTATTTGGTCGGACTATTGGCTGTTTAGTTATTTGGTCAGGCTATTGGCTGTTTGTTTATAAATGGGTTAAGTCCCTTCTCAAATCTGAAAAGCTAGTTTAAGGTATGGCTAGTGCCGACTGCTTCAGCCTGTAACAGCTGGTGGATTTGCCGTGCAGGGGGACGCCATGCGGCGCCAGACAAACAGCATGAAATTTTAAATTGCTCTATTACGGCTCCCCAGCTGCCGCTTCCTGTATTGCATAGCTGAGGCCCCCAGCGGCCTCCTGTGTGTAGTCACCCCGCAGTGCTGACAGAGCGCGATACCAACGTAAGTGACTTCAGTGTAAAATGGCTCCGTATTTATACGCTTCCGAAATGCGCTTACTCGGGCTTCCCACAACTCGACAGCCCCGCTCGTCTCGCAACGTTGCGACGGTTGTTCCATTTTGTAAGGTATAACACCCGAGCTTGCCTGCGGCTGGCACAATTGCAAACCACTTGTTAGTTCGCGCATTTCTGACCCACTGTGCCCAGTCCGCTAAATGTCACATTTTACCATAAGTGCCCCCTGGCATAGTATGAAGTGACGCTAAGCTCGGGAAAGTTAATAAGTGAGCATTCTGGCTTAAGTAACCGTAGGTGTACTTAAGAGAACGGCCGCTGTTCTGACATTTAGTAACTTTTATTGCTAACTCGGCACGTGGAAAAATCTTAAGTGTGTAGCTTCCCGACTGTGAATGTTAGTTTTTGAACCATTGTGCACGTTTGTATCACGTTTAACGTTTTTTCAATGCCATTCTGATTAAGTTTTTGAACAGTGCTCAATTGAATGTTTTGGTGTGATATTAAGTGTGCTCAGCCAGTGGTGGCTGTGTTTGCAGTGAGATACAGTAATTTACTCAAATCTGTTTGACTAGGAGTGCTTCCGTTCACCGTTCATCCTATTTCAGCAGCTGAGGGCTACCGGCGCCACGCTGGCAGAGATTGGCGGGTTCTCACATTTGGCGGCTACCTCTCCAGTCTCGTCGGGTACTCCAATATGGCATCGGATCTCAAGATTTTCTTTTTAATTAAATTTAAGTTGGAAAAATTAAACGATGGAAAAATGTCAGCCCAAACACCCTCAGTCGCCAAAGACCCAGCGTTCCACTCCCAACCACATTCATGGCCGTTTCACTGCTGTCATACATTTCAATACGCAAATTAACAAGATCGTAGCTGGGAAACTGCTTATCACAATGTTGATAAGAAAAACTTTTCTTAGGTACCACATATTCATTAGTACATGTATATACAATACTGGCCATTAAAATTGCTACACCACGAAGATGACGTGCAACAGACGCGAAATTAACCGACAGGAAGAAGATGCTGTGATAGGCATATGATTAGCTTTCCAGAGCATTCACACAAGGTTGGCGCCGGTGGCGACACCTACAACGTGCTGACATGAGCAAAGTTTCCAACCGATTTCTCATACCCAATCAGCAGTTGACCGGCGTTGCCTGGTGAAACGTTCTTGTGATGCCTCGTGTAAGGAGGAGAAATGCCTACCATCACGTTTCCGACTTTTATAAAGGTCGGATTGTAGCCTATCGCGATTGCGGTTTATCGCATCGCGACATTGCTGCTCGCGTTGGTCGAGATCCAGTAACTGTTAGCAAATATGGAATCGGTGGGTTCAGGGGGGTAATACGGAACGCCGTTCTGGATCCCAACGGCCTCGTATCACTAGCAGTCAAGATGACAGGCATCTTATCCGCATGGCTGTAACGGATCGTGCAGCCACGTCTCGATCCCTGAATCAACAGATGGGGACGTTTGCAAGACAACAACCATCTGCACGAACAGTTCGACGACGTTTGCAGCAGCATGGACTATCAGCTCGGAGACCATGGCTGCGGTTACCCTTCACGCTGCATCACAGACAGGAGCGCCTGCGATGGTGTTCTCAACGACCAAACTGGGTGCACGAATGGCAAAACGTCGTTTTTTCGGATGAATCCAGGTTCTGTTTACAGCATCATGATGGTCGCATCCGTGTTTGGCGACATCGCAGTGAACGCACGTTGGAAGCGTGTATTCGTCATCGGCATACTGGCGTATAACCCGGCGTGATGGTATGGGGTGCCATTGGTTACACGTCTCGGGCACTTCTTGTTCGCATTGGCGTCACTTTAAGCGGTGGACGTTACATTTCAGATGTGTTACGACCCGTGGATCTACCCTTCATTCGATCCCTGCGAAACCCTACATTTCAGCAGGATAATGCACGACCGCATGTTGCAGGTTCTGTACGGGCCTTTCTGGATAAAAAAAAATGTTCGACTGCTGCCCTGGCCAGCACATTCTCCAGGTCTCTCACCAATTGAAAACGTCTGGTCAATGGTGGCCGAGCAACTGGCTCGTCACAATACGCCAGTCACTACTCTTGATGAACTGTGGTATCGTGTTGAAGCTGCATGGGCAGCTGTACCTGCACACGCCATTCAAGCTCTGTTTGACTCAATGCCCAGGCGTATCAAGGCCGTTATTACGGCCAGAGGTGGTTGTTCTGGGTACTGATTTCACAGGATCTATGCATCCAAATTGCGTGAAAATGTAATCACATGTCAGTCCTAGTATAATATATTTATCTAATGAATACCCGTTTATCATCTGCATTTCTTCTTGGTGTAGCAATTTTAATGGCCAGCAGTGTATCACAATTTTATTATGTACTATGGGTATTACAATATCTCAGAAAATGTCTGTTTAGATGTGGAACAGCGACTGGAGGGCCGGCCGAAGTGGCCGTGCGATTCTAGGCGCTGCAGTTTGGAACCGCGAGACCGCTACGGTCGCAGGTTCAAATCCTGCCTCGGGCATGGATGTCTGTGATGTCCCCAGGTTAGTTAGGTTTAACTAGTTCTAAGTTCTAGGGGACTAATGACCTCAGAAGTTGAGTCCCATAGTGCTCAGAGCCATTTGACCCATTTTTGCGACTGGAGGACCTTACTTTTGCCGCTAAAATCTCTGTATATAAAAGACAACGTCCTGACTGACTGTCTGACTCATCATTGCCCAGCCCAAACTGCTGAAGACAGAAACGGGAAACGTGGATCTTATACTGTAGCCATCCTTTAAGAAGGCACTGTTCGAAATTCTACTCCTAAGGGCGTGAAACAGCGGGCGAAAGGCTTTTTGAAAAATGTCGTTACTAAGGCACGTTTGAAATTGGAACTACGAAAATTGATGTTTGGTTTTACGTGCTTGTGTTTCTGGAAATTCGGCCCCCTAAGGAAGTGAAACGGTGGATGAAAACTTTTAAGACAATATTTTGTTATACTAAAATTTGTAAGTCTTTTTTTTGTCAAAATTGGTATACTAGTTCTCGGTTAGATATAAAGAAATAAGTGTTAGCGGATGAAAGTTTCTATGGGAATATCACCACAAGAACGCAAAGGTCACGATTAACAAAAATCTTGGGCTCCAGCTACCAAAATCGCCTTATTACATTCACAAAAGTCCATGCTTCTAGCGCCTTAATTAGCGCGAAAAGTTTATAAGATGTTATAATTTGTGAACAACATAAAAACTGTAATAAAGAAAAACTAAAAAATCTGTGCAGATCGTGCAATCTATGCGAACGAAGCAGCGGGCTCTAAGCTGGTAAATGGGTAAACAAACCATACCCTTCAATGTGCAACGAATTGCTTGGTGCCACAGGAAGGACTAATAGCGGAGATACCTGTTATTCTAAGCAGTGGCGGTTTAAGTCCGTCGGAGGCCTCGGGTGGTGAAACTAAATGAGGCCTCAGTCCGCTTACAAATTGATGTATTTGTAATGTGCATCTTGCAAAAATATCAACAGTATAGATATAATGGCTCACCAGACAGAGTATTTTTGTGTACTTCTTGATTTAGTAATAGTGATATACGTACTGAAATATGTAGGTGAGAAAATTAGAATATGAATCATCGTTTAGCACAGCACCTCTGAGTGCAAAGAAGTAATAAAGAATGGAAAAAGTAACTTATCTTTTTTGTGCCTGGAAGCAAAGCTTGTTCAACATCATTTTAGTAATCTAGTACAAGATACACTCCTGGAAATTGAAATAAGAACACCGTGAATTCATTGTCCCAGGAAGGGGAAACTTTATTGACACATTCCTGGGGTCAGATACATCACATGATCACACTGACAGAACCACAGGCACATAGACACAGGCAACAGAGCATGCACAATGTCGGCACTAGTACAGTGTATATCCACCTTTCGCAGCAATGCAGGCTGCTATTCTCCCATGGAGACGATCGTAGAGATGCTGGATGTAGTCCTGTGGAACGGCTTGCCATGCCATTTCCACCTGGCGCCTGAGTTGGACCAGCGTTCGTGCTGGACGTGCAGACCGCGTGAGACGACGCTTCATCCAGTCCCAAACATGCTCAATGGGGGACAGATCCGGAGATCTTGCTGGCCAGGGTAGTTGACTTACACCTTCTAGAGCACGTTGGGTGGCAAGGGATACATGCGGACGTGCATTGTCCTGTTGGAACAGCAAGTTCCCTTGCCGGTCTAGGAATGGTAGAACGATGGGTTCGATGACGGTTTGGATGTACCGTGCACTATTCAGTGTCCCCTCGACGATCACCAGTGGTGTACGGCCAGTGTAGGAGATCGCTCCCCACACCATGATGCCGGGTGTTGGCCCTGTGTGCCTCGGTCGTATGCAGTCCTGATTGTGGCGCTCACCTGCACGGCGCCAAACACGCATACGACCATCATTGGCACCAAGGCAGAAGCGACTCTCATCGCTGAAGACGACACGTCTCCATTCGTCCCTCCATTCACGCCTATCGCGACACCACTGGAGGCGGGCTGCACGATGTTGGGGCGTGAGCGGAAGACGGCCTAACGGTGTGCGGGACCGTAGCCCAGCTTCATGGAGACGGTTGCGAATGGTCCTCGCCGATACGCCAGGAGCAACAGTGTCCCTAATTTGCTGGGAAGTGGCGGTGCGGTCCCCTACGGCACTGCGTAGGATCCTACGGTCTTGGCGTGCATCCGTGCGTCGCTGCGGTCCGGTCCCAGGTCGACGGGCAGGTGCACCTTCCGCCGACCACTGGCGACAACATCGATGTACTGTGGAGACCTCACGCCCCACGTGTTGAGCAATTCGGCGGTACGTCCACCCGGCCTCCCGCATGCCCACTATACGCCCTCGCTCAAAGTCCGTCAACTGCACATACGGTTCACGTCCACGCTATCGCGGCATGCTACCAGTGTTAAAGACTGCGATGGAGCTCCGTATGCCACGGCAAACTGGCTGACACTGACGGCGGCGGTGCACAAATGCTGCGCAGGTAGCGCCATTCGACGGCCAACACCGCGGTTCCTGGTGTGTCCGCTGTGCCGTGCGTGTGCTTGTACAGCCCTCTCGCAGTGTCCGGAGCAAGTATGGTGGGTCTGACACACCGGTGTCAATGTGTTCTTTTTTCCATTTCCAGGAGTGTATTTATTACTGTTATTATTATAGAACGTTTTTGTTCTGTTCTTTTACTGAAATTCTCAATAACATAAATTTAATTTGAAACTTATCTTGCAGTTGATAAAATGGACGTTTGGTTAGTCGTTCTTGATTTGTCGTAGAGCAAAGAATTTTTTTTAGTTTTAGTTTAGGAAAACTTCTCTTACATGATGTGACAGACACGACTGGTCAAGGAGTATTGGATTATGTGATGCATAGGGTGATGATTCACTGAAGTCCTACATAACTGTAAACTGACGAATTTCTTAGGCTGCCAATCTAGCAGCAATGTCCATTCTCGTACCAGCTACATGCAGATCCACCCTTATGATCTAGTTCACTCCACATTGTTTTATTTACCCGGCGTCCTCATCCGTCAATTAGTGTTCATATTACTGCATTTTTTAGTCCCAAAAGTAGCAGCATTGTCTAAAATTGTAGTTGGCTCCGTCACTAAAAATTCATTCAGATTTGATAATTTGTTGAATCCTTTGTCCATAATCGTTTCTGCAGACTAGACTTTTTCGACTAAATTTATTTCCTCCAGTATCGTGTGTGAAAAGCTAATGTGAGTCAAAAGTTAAAATCAGATGTAGCCGGAAGGAATAAGTTTGCTGCATGTCTAGTGTCAAGATTTGCCTTGGATGGGTCTTACATATCTTCCGAAGTGCTCACAACTGTTCCCATGTTTTCTTTTATAACTTTCACTGTACTGTAATGAACATTCCAGCAATTATCAGACAATCGTTTCAAATTTCTATCTGTTTTCCCTGCTAGTAATTTCCGGCTATAGGAAGAAAAGAATGAACGACTTGCCTATTTCCAAAACAGATGATGATAGAGGGAATGCACGAATTCCACGAAGATTTAAAGAAATGATTAGCATAACAACTGAAAACAGCTTTTGGACTGATTTTTCCAATCTTTAGTTGTGCTCCTCCATGCATATGTCATTAACGTGATATTTTCATAACCTTGACCCCTGTGCATCCAGCCCATCTTTTTCTATCTGCCGTTGAAAAACCTTTGACATGTACTCTGTAGTCTTTCTCAACATACAAAAAGAAAACTAAGGGTTCTTGAACTTTCAGAACTTTGCCTTCTATACGGACGTATGTAATTATTTGACTCATTTCATTAGTTCTACTTTCATTAAGAGTGTTGTCAGAAAGTATTCTGCAATATTTGACCTTTCATACCTGCAATAACTGTTTCCTCAATACGTTCAGCCAAAACAAAAATTAATTCATTTTGTATCACTCATCAGCGGGCTCTTAGTTTTAATCAATGTTCTTTCAGTACTATATCATATTTTGCCATGAGCTGCACAAGTTCTAAGAAATTTCCTCTTTTTCCTATAAATGTTTTACGATGAATACGGAAAGCAAGGATTTGCTTAGCTAAAAATAGTGAAATGTGTAAAAGGTGATGTAAATCGTTTGCTTTTCTTCCTTCATCATTAAGTCCTACGACTATCTTTGTCAATGATTTTATTAAGTGTCAAGTCCACAGCGAGTATTCCATTTTTCTAAATTTCGTACAGTAGATGTTCAGTTAATGATCTATGCTTTGACATCGTTGAATTCAATGTCCACCTCTAAGAGAAGCCAGAAATAAATTTATTTCCGTTGGTACCTCTATCATGGGCAAGTAATCGACAGCAAATGGACCGACTGATTTTATTTCTCTTAATTGGCTTCATAAAATTTCATTATTTATTTCCTCGAAACTTTCTGTTCTCCTTACGTATAACAGAATATATTTGTGGAGATGAGGTTGGAGCAAGAATGGGAGGGCACAGCACAGACATAATGCTGTTGTTTGTCAGTACAAACAAGGTAGAATACAACCTACGCTATACTGAAACGATCTGTTAAAGTGTCAGCATTAACTTCTCAGTTGCTAAGGAATCTCTTCATGAAAGGTGCAACAAGAATGATGATTGGTGCAGATATCCGACTGTCGTCAGAAATATTGAAAATTTTAATGCTTTCGATCAGGTCACAAAGGAGATTTCTGGAACTGAAAACCTCAGTGGAAGTTTTATTGTCCCATAATGACCTTTCTTGAAAACACTGTGAGAAATCTCAATCGTAAACATATTGCAGCCAAATTCCTATCTGAAAAGCTTCTGAGCAGCCTTAAAGACAGGACTGCATAAGTATAACAGAACTCCCTGCTGTGCATTTCAACATTATCAGATCTATAGTTAAAAAAAGTGTGCGTGAACCCACTTATTGCCAGCATTATAAATTTGGCTAAAGAGGTAAATAACTACTTGGGTGTGCCGGCCGGAGTGGCCGAGCGGTTCTAGGCGCTACAGTCTGGAACCGCGCGACCGCTACAGTCGCAGGTTCGAATCCTGCCTCGGGCATAGATGTGTGTGATGTCCTTAGGTTAGTTAGGTTTAAGTAGTTCTAAGTTCTAGGGGACTGATGACCTCAGAAGTTAAGTCCCATAGTGCTCAGAGCCATTTTTGAACTACTTGGGTGAAATCTGTAAACTTTCACCTTTACTTCAAAGGGAGGAGATCGGAGCAATTGCAAACCCTCTTTGATCACCACATACTCAGCAAGTAGCCATCAGTGGTCTAGTGGAGCCTGAAAGTATTTTCCGAACGAAAGATACATTCCCTTTCAGCATACTCTACTACCCAGAAGCAGTGATTCTTTCGTTATTTGGGTGCAGCGTAAAAGCTGTATGACAGCTTGTCATTTGCAGCCCAAAAATTTTTATCTTTGGTTGGAAGTTCTGTGGCTGCTCAAGTATTGGTATCATCTTCGAGTGATATTGTTTGAGACGGAGGGAGGAGACTTACTGATATTACAGAAGGCATTAAATCTATTCGCAATTGGGAATGAATATGGACAACCATCATCCGTATAATGGAATGACGACAGTGAAAATTTGTACCGATACGGGAGTCGAACCCTGATTCCCGCATATCGCGAGCGGTCAACTTACCATTTTTGTTCGTTATTGTTCGTTGGGGACTGACGTACCATGGCAGCTGTTTAAGTTCATCGTTGATCCGTTTTCTCAGTTTTTTATTACAGAGGGCTACTAACTCTCTGACCAAACATGCTGAGCTACTGTGCCGGTTCCTCTTTTGGCTACCGGTGCACGATTTACGGCCAGACTCAAAACTCCATATGCGTCTACAACCTGTACTCGTACATCGACTGCGTAGACTTTTGTACCGCAGAGATATTTTACTTGAGAGTCGCTTACCGGTGTCGGCGGATAAATAAGATATTGCAGCGCCTGTGTCATTCCGAATTACGAAGCAAACTTCCTTTGGACATGCATGCATGTCATTTTCATTGTTGTCATTTCATTCTGCAGATGATGGTTGTCCATATTCACAACTACGAATACGTTTAGTATATTTCATAACGTCTTTAGTCACCGCCGTTCCTGTTCCTTTGGACATGCGTGCGTGTTCAAAGGAACTTTGCATCTTAAGTCGGAATAACATATGCACTACAATAACATATCATATTGTATTGTATTGTATTGTATGTTAACCGGGGACCTAGAAACAACGGAGAGGCTCCGTCCCTGCCGCAGCCGCAGTGGTCCACAACCCCACGACGACTACCGCAGTCCACTTCACCCCTCCGCCGCCCCACACCGAACCCAGGGTTATTGTGCAGTTCGGCCCCCGGTGGACCCCCCAGGGAACGTCTCACACCAGACGAGTGTAACCCCTATGTTTGCGTGGTAGAGTAATGGTGGTGTACGCGTACGTGAAGAACTTGTTTGCGCAGCAATCGCCGACATAGTGTAACTGAGGGGGGATAAGGGGAAACAGCCCGCATTCGCCGAGGGAGATGGAAAACCGCCTAAAAACCATCCACAGACTGGCCGGTTCACCGGACCTCGACACAAATCCGCCGGGCGGATTTGCCGGGGGCCAGGCGCTCCTTCCCGACCGTAAAGTCGTGCTTTAGACCGCACGGCCAACCGGGCGGGCACAATATCATATTACACCGTGTCTCATTATAGAATGAGTATTTATGAACAGACAGCTTAACACGAAAAATAGTTCTCCACAATCTTTTCATCTTTTACCACTGTCTATTCGTAATACCTAAATAGTGTGATAAACTCGATTACCCCCATAATTTTTGGTAGAGTTTCAAAAAAATTTGAACCAATTGGACATTACTGTGCTTTTTATAAGACTCAATCCCTCATTACTTTTTGAGAAAAGTAACGTATGGTGGATGGACTAAGTTTTCCTTTATTTACCTATTGTGTTTGATATTTTGATTCTGCTTACCTTGAAATGTATAGTGCAAAAGTGTGGAGGAGTCTCAGAATTTTTCAACCGTTGTTCGATGTTAGTGTTTATTGCTAGAAATTCTTTGTATACGTCTGCTGTTCACTTTAACACCTTTCTCGGATTGCATTGATGCGGTCGTGCAGGGCGTCTCTGTGGCTATTCTTCTGTTGTCCCCTATCCACAGGTCCCTCTCGTCGTCAGCTGGTATTGTAGTGGATCAAAGACGTGGCAGTCGCTGCCCAGGACCGCTGACGACACCCTTCACAGACCAACTTCCTCACTTTTGAGCTCGTTACCTAATTAAGCAGGGTGTAAAGGAATGCTGGGAGCGTTATCTTTCCTCCCTGGGGAGGTATGCCTCTTCATCGCAGGTTTGGTCCAAGCTCCGTAACATTCTAGGCCGCCAGCGACAGTCAACTGTACCGGGTCTTACTGATCTATTGGTCCTTGCAGAACAACTCGGGACACACTTCGTGACTATCCTACTACCTTTCTCCATCAGAAACGTTGAGTTGAACAGACCCACGTTCGTTTCAACCCCTACCAAGCTGAACCCTATAATGAACTCTTAAGTGAGTGGGAATTCTTGCAATCTCTTACCTCTTCACATAACACAGCACCCAGGCCCGGATTCCATCAACAACCAGATGATCCAACAATTGGACGTCACTCAGAGGCAATATCTACTCAGGGTGTTTAATCGAATTTGGCTCGTGGGTTCTTTCCCACCACAATGGCGAGACAGTATAGTTATCCCCGTCCTTAATCCTGAGAAGACCACGATATCTCTCAACAGCTACTCCCCTATTAGCCTGACAAACGTTCTTTGTAAACTGCTTGAAAGGATGGTTAACTTCCGATTATGCTGCGTACTCATATCTCGGGGCCTTTTGTCCCCATATCAGTGTGGCTTCTGGGCAGGACTAACTCCAACAGATCATATACTCAGATTGGAAAGAGCAAAAAAATGTTCAAATGTGTGTGAAATCTTATGGGACTTAACTGCTGAGGTCATCAGTCCCTAAGCTTACACACTACTTAACCTAAATTATCCTAGGGACCTACACACACACCCATGCCCGAGGGAGGACTCGAACCTCCGCCAGGAGTAGCCGCACTGTCCATGACTGCAGCGCCTTAGACTGCTCGGCTAATTCCGCGCGGCTGGAAAGAGCAATCCGACAGGTTTTTACTAACCATTGGCACCTTGTCTCAGTCTTCTTTGACCGACATAAGGCATACGACACGGCTTGGCGCCATCACATTTTAATTACCCTCCATGACCGAGGCTTTCGTGGCTCCCTTCCGATTTTTATCCGTGTGGTGTCACCGCCAGACACCACACTTGCTAGGTGGTAGCCTTTAGATCGCCCCGCGGTCCGGTAGTATACGTCGGACCCGCGTGTCGCCATTATCAGTGATTGCAGACCGAGCGCCGCCACACGGCAGGTCTAGAGAGACTTCACAGCACTCGCCCCAGCTGTACAGCCGACTTTGCTAGCGATGGTTCACTGCCTACTTACGTTCTCATTTGCCGAGACGATAGTTTAGCATAGCCTTCAGCTACGTCATTTGCTACGACCTAGCAAGGCGCGATTATTAGTTACTATTGATATTGTGAATCATGTACTGTCAAGAGAGACGTTCATCATTAATGGATTAAAGTTAAGTATTCCACCAGCTATGTCCGTTTTTCTAAATTCTAATTTCCTTGTCCTGTTCCAGACCACACGCCAGCCTGCGTGAGCTAAAACCCGTGCCTTTCGGCCTCCTCTAGTAACATGGTGTTGGCTCTCCTGCCAACCACAACAATCCGCGAGTTTTTATCCTACCGGCTTTTCTATTTGGCACTTCACTCATCACCTCTCGGTTTCAGGCGGACGGTATCCCACAGGGTTCTGTGTTAAATGTCACACTCTTCCTCATAGCCATCAATGGACTTGTAACCTCTGCTGGGCCTCTGGCTACCCCAGTGTTATTCCCGTGTTTTATGTCGACAATTTTTGAATCTGATGCAGCTCCCACCCGATAGTATCTGCGGAGCGCCGGCTCCAAGGCGCCTTCTAATGAGCCTCTTCTTGTGTCTTCACCCATGGCTTCCAGTTTTCTCCCTCCAAAACGCAGGTTATGCATTTTTGTCGTCGACCCACAGTACACCCCGACCCAGAAATTTATTTAGGCGGGCAGCTCTTACATGTTGTAGCACAGCCCCGTTTCTTGGACCTTATTTTTGATAAAAAGCTGATTTTGCTGCCCCATATTCGCCACCTGAAGACTACATGCACGCAGAAGCTTAATGCTTTCCACCTCCTGGCCCACACATCTTGGGAAGCTACTCTTCTCCATCTTTATCGTGCTCTGCCCTTGTCCAGACTAGATTACGGTAGTCCGGTTTATGGCCCAGCGGCTCCTTCCCTGCTGAAAATACTTGACCCTCTTCACCATTATGGGGTGCGTCTGGCTACTGGTGCCTTTCGCATTAGTCCCATTGACAGTCGCCTTGCAGAAGTGGGGATTCCTCCTCCACAAATACGACAGAGCCAACTGCTGGTCTCTTACGCAATTGCCATTCGCCGATTCCCTGACCATCCCGTGTGCCCTGTCCTCTTCGCAAATGAGGGATACTTCCCTCCTGATAACCGCCCATGGGTGGGTGCCAGTTGGAATGTCTCTCTCTTTCCCCTGTTGGGGTCTCCATCTTCACTCACTGGAATGCGCCCCATATATTTCCTCACACACCTTGGATGGTGCCTAGACCATGGATTAAGACCGACCTATTCCAAGATCCTAAGGTCTATGTCACCCACGTAATCTTTTGGCGTCTTGTACGTTCAATCCTTCCAGAGATCTACAGTCCCACTATTTCTACACTGATGATTATAAGACGATAGATAATGCGGAATACAATTTCACGTCTCCTACTGGCTTAGAACACCACTTATTGCCAAGATCATGTAGTGTGTCCACAACAGAGCTGCTAGCCATTCACAGGGCACTCCTTTTTGATACTCCATCTACAGTGTTATAATATGTACATCTACATCTACATCTACATTGATACTCCGCAAGCCACCCAACGGTGTGTGGCGGAGGGCACTTTACGTGCCACTGTCATTACCTCCCTTTCCTGTTCCAGTCGCATATGGTTCGCGGGAAGAACGACTGTCTGAAAGCCTCCGTGCGCGCTCTAATCTCTCTAATTTTACATTCGTGATCTCCTCGGGAGGTATAAGTAGGGGGAAGCAATATACTTGATACCTCATCCAGAAACGCACCCTCTCGAAACCTGGCGAGCAAGCTACACCGCGATGCAGAGCGCCTCTCTTGCAGAGTCTGCCACTCAATGAGCAGCCTGCAGGCTATCGACTGATGTTACTCTCGTCACCCTCTGGTCTCTGCTATCCACGACCTTCTCTCCATCCTTGGCCATGCCTACTAGAGAGTACACAGGTATCATCATGATCGTAATTACATGTTCATATACAAATGAACGTTGTGTATAGCGTTTATATAGCAGGTGAAAATAAAGCTAATTTTTGGGTGGATAAAAGATTATTTCTATTTTACTATTTCATGAACTATTATTTGTTTGTTAAACATTATGATTCTAGAATTTGTAACATGTTGCGATATTACAATAAAATATTATTTTTCTGTGGAACACTGTAAAGTAAAAATATGTTTACAAAGGACTGTAGAAATTTAAGTGTCCTTGCAGTTCCGATCCAGTAGTATGTACTAGAAAATTTCGAGATAAAAGTAACTTAATTAGAAATGTAGCTACTTACTTTTTGGGATCTTCCTAGAGACACGATAATACAATCACTGTCACTTAAAACGCCACAACGAAAATCAAGGAAAGAATTAAATTAATTACGCAGTATTTCTAACCGAACTTTATGAATAATGAAATGGAGTGAAGTTAATACGAAACTCACAGTATCCTACAGCAAGAGCGCAAGCGGACAACTTACGTTTTCCCCGTTGTGACGGTTATTCCCTGATAGTTTCAAATGGAAGTCGAAGGTAAGCCCTGCAGTGACTACTGTCTTCATTTGTTCTCCTAATAATTTGCAGGTTATAACGTAATTTTACGACCATCATGTTCAAATTGACTTCCCTCGTTGCTATGCTTTAATAGGCATGTTGTTCGTTTTGGGAAAGAAACCACACAATTTCTCTGTTCGGATATATTAGTTATTTTTTTGCGCCGAAGCAGCCATAGAGCGAGCGGAGTTCACCCACTTCACGGCGCTGACTATAATTAGATAAATATTTATGCGAAATTGGATATGCCCAACAAAAAAGTAGTACAAAGAGTCTTTTCATAGTCATAAAATAAAGTTTAAAATAATTACTAAAATCTTCTAAAAAGTTATTTCTGAAACGTAGTACTTTAGTTAAAACATTAACAAATCACTGGTAAGCTCTATACTGCTCTTATGCGCGTATGTTTAAAACGTACTTATAGTATAGCTGTGTAGACCGCATAGGAATCAGAAAACGTTTCATGTAGAATAATTGAGTTTAGTAGACAATTGGCTATTATTCTGCAATTTTTTTTACAAAGATTCAGAACACGCCTATTGACCATTGCCATGGCCTGGTAATAGGCCATGCCCTGTATTTACTGAACATATTTTGGCCTTATTTAGGATTTAATAAAAAATGGTCCGGTCCTCGAAATCTGGAGGCTCTTGAGATCTGGAGCCCCCCCCCCCCCCCCTCTCTCAAGGTCCAGCGGCCCCTCCCATGGTCCTACGTGAGTACTGGGATGAGACACCCCTTGGAAGTTGAGCGTTTTACGCGCCATAGGCGTCTTACAGACCTCAAATATTCTGTCGATGCTTTATGGAGGCGTCTACAGAGTGCGTGGCAGTGTGGTGTGCAGCAGCAGATCCAGGCCATTTTTGAATCCACGCCTCGACGTCTGGAGGCTCTGATTGCAAAACAGGGGGGGCTTCACTCGGTACTGAGTTCGTGCAAAGTGCTTGTACTGTTCTGTAATTATAATCATTTGTGTATTGTCATGTCTCTAATCTATGGAACAAATTTAGTTATAGTCACATGTCTCCCTGATGTTACGATTTTTACAAAAAGTAGTTTATTATAGCTCAAGTTAAAAAGTAAAATGGATTTTATGAATTTATGATTAAGTTTCGAACCCTGCATAGAATAAAATTTCGTGACGCACTTCGTAGTACAGTAAAATGCCGATTGAGGAAGACTGGTGTATGTTGTGCCCAGATAGCTAGGTCCCTACCATTGCGACATTTGGAGGGGTCGAAAGAGTACACTGATGTATTTAATACTGTTTAATATTAAATCACTCATGAAAATTTTACAGGAACCGGATTGAAACATGAAAGTACACTGGCTGAACTTAAAATTAGTGAAAAGGGCGTGAAGCAGGATCGTAAGTTAGCTAGATGATCGCTTACGTTAATTCGTAAGAATTCAAGCAGTCAGCCTGTTGCGCGCAGCAGGATGCGTCGTTTGATGCGAGGGAATATCGAAAAACAATCTTTTGGTAGCTTTGTTAACAATTTGTGGACATCATAGCGCGCAAGTTAGCAATAATGCAAAGCAGATCAAGGTGGAACAGAATATGTAAATAAAATCCTTCTTTCCATTTTTAATAGTTTTTTGGTTTACTAAAGACGTTACAAAACACTAACGATCTTATGAGCATTACCTGTTATTTTCAGAGCGACGCAATCACAAGCACCTAATATTACAGTTTCAAATCCAAAATTAATTTTCCATTGAACAAATAGGCAATGTGGGATCCCTGAAAAGGGACACGCTCAGCTTTTCTTTACGCGAAAACTTTTAAATTAAAGCTAGAGTCGAGCACTACCAAAACTACGATTCGGTAGTTTTGTTGTAGTACATAAATGACGTAGTAAATGGTAAGATTGCCGGAAGTATCGGTAACAGTTCTAGGGAAAGAAACGTAAATGAATTGAGAAACTGGGAGCCGACGACTTGTCTTTGTTATTTATTCGTGTTGCACATAATTAGAACTGCACATCGTTCAGTGTTAGTCCATTGTGTGTTTTATATATCTATTAAACACAAATTACATTTTATAAGTATCAAAAATTAGTTGATCAGGTAACTTCTGCGCTTTTTGGCGGCGAAAGCAATTACTTTTTATGTAAGTACAGTTTACATGCATAAACATAACAATATATAGTTATTTGTATTATTTTTTACTCAGCAGAATGTTCATCATGATCAGCGACAAGAGTTTGTTTCTATTGATTAGTGTGAAAGTTCTTTATAAATAACAGAAACATGTTTTAAATAAGCTCGACGAAGTACTTAAGCGATGTTTGATACTTTTTTGTTTCCGGTTTCTTTTTTAATTTTACTTTTTTTTAGGGAAATTGAGTTTTCTAGCATATGTGAAATACGTGTTTTTTTTAAATTACTGTATCATTCCTCTGTTTCACATTACAAATCAACAATTACCCAATAAAGTCTGAATTAAACGCCGACAATTTAATTACGCTATAAATAATTCTTATTTTTTAAGGAACAGAACTATGCAGAATAAAAGTGGTCCGTAGGTTAGGCGGCCCTCTATGTATCCTTACTAGGTTTTTAGACGGTTCATCACTTCTAGTGCGGCATTGATCGCATACGCATACAAAGAGATCCAAATGAGGTAACAACACACCTAACGTCCAGTTAACAGGGTTGCGATCTTAACTGACCAAGGCTACTATGAAAACTATCACTGTCTACGCTTACTAATGATAGTGTGTGTAAGCCTTTAGTTGTTTTACAACTCTAATGAAACCATGTCAAGCAATATATCACGGAAGCTGTTTTCAGAGTCTGTCGAATGCCTGTAAGAAGTACACAGTTCCGTTTGAAAACCGTGGTTACCTCAGTACCTATCTAGATGAAGCACACTATCTGATCAAACGTATCTCAAGTAAACGGACAATCATACGTAATGAGGAATTGCTCACTAGTCGCCACGAGAGGCCGGGCCGCCAGTGTAAAAGGACGTGTGGGAGTGTCCCGTTGTCAGCACAGAAGCAGTAACAGCAGACTGGGTTGGCCAGCAGAGCTCAGTGACTTCGAACATTACTTACTCATTGGATGTCATATGAGTAACAAATCCATCAGACATATCAGGCCTTCTAAAGCTGTCCGAGTTGACTGTTGGTTACGTGATGTGAAGTGTAGACGCGAAGGAACGACGACAGCTGAACGAAGACCAACAGACCAAATGTCCTGACAGGTAGGGACCGTTGAGCATTGCGTAGGGTGGCTGTAAAAGTTAGGACGAAATCAGTGGAAGGGGTCACTCGTGAGTTCCACAGTGCTACCAGCAGTCCAGCTAGTACAATGACATTGCGTAGGCAGCCAAAAAGAATGAAGTTCAAAGGTCGAGCAGCTCATTAGTTACACATTTGTGAAATCATTGTTAAGTGACACGTGAGGTGGTGTAAAGAGTGATGTAAAGAGTGGATGGACAGTGGATGACTGGAAACGAGTCATTTGGCCTGATGAATCACTCTGCACCCTGAGGCAATGGCGATGGAAGGGTTCGGGTTTGGCGAACGACTGGAGAACGTTACCTGCCATCAAGTGAAATGCCATCAGTGAAGTATAGGGATGTGATGTTATAGTATGGAGGTGTTTTTCATATTTGTTGTCCCCTTATTGGGTTTAAGAAAATGCTGAATCCGGAAAGATGTGAAGACAATTTACAGCGTTGTGTACTCGTACAGTAGAGGAACACTTCGGAGACAATCAATGTATCAGCTTGACAGTGCAGAGTGTCACAAAGTAGCACCTCTAAGCTATTGTTTGTGGGCAATAACATACCCGACATGGACTGTCCTGTCCAAAATCACGAAATGAACCCAGTGCAACATGTTTGAGATGGGTTAGAACATCGAATTCGCTCCAGACCTCAGCATCCACCATTAACACCTTCCCTTGTTTCGGATCTTATGGAGGAATTGCTGCCAATCCTTTTGACTCCCCCTGGAAAGTGTCCTCAGCAGAGTTCAAGCCCTCATAAAGGCGAAGGGTGGACGTGCCTCATTATTAGTGTCCACTAATATGTAATCTGTACATTGAACAAGCAGTAAAGGAAGCAAAAGAAAAATCTGGAGTAGGAATTTAAATCCACGCAGAAGAAATAAAATCTTTGAAGTTCGCCGATGACATTGTAATTCAGTCAGAGACAGCAAAGGACCTGGAAAAGCAATTGAACGGAATGTACAGTGTCTTGAAAGGAGGATATAAGATGAACACCAACAAAAGCAAAACGAGGATAATGAAATTTAGTCGAATTAAATCAGGTGACGCTGAGGGAATTAGATTAGGAAACGAGACACTTAATGTAGTAGATGAGTTTTGTTATTTGCAGAGCAAAATAACTGATGACGGTCAAAGTACAGAGGATATAAAATGTAGACTGGCAATGGCAAGGAAAGCGTTTCTGAAGAAGAGAAATTTGTTAACATCGAGTATACAGCAAGTTTTTTCTGAAAATATTTGAATGGAGTGTAGTCATGTATGGAAGTGAAACACGGACGATAAATAGTTTAACCAAAAGAGAATAGAGGCTTTCGAAATGTGTTGCTACAGAAGAATGCTGAAGATTAGAGGATAGATCACGTAACTAATGAGGATGTACTGAATAGAATTGGGAGAGGAAGAATTTATGGCACAACTTGACTAGAAGAAGGGATCGGTTGGTAGGACACGTTCGGAGGCATTAAGGGATCACCAATTTAGTACTGGAGGGAAACGTGGAGTGTAAAAATCGTAGAGGGAGACAAAAAGATGAATACACTAAGCAGATTCAGAAGGATGTAGCTTGGAGTGGTTACTCGGAGATGAAGAGCATTGCACAAGATAGAGTAGCATGGAGAGTTGCATCAAACCAGTCTCTTGACTGAAGATAACAACAATAATAATATGTTTCCGGCTACTTTTCATCAGATAACGTAACTCCCAAATATTAGCATGCAGTAAGAGATTCACCACTAGCAAACAATAACTTCTGCAAAACTTTTTTCAATATCTTTCACGGTTCCAAAATATTCGGGGTTATCAGGGGATGCAACAGGAATTCCGTCTATGTGTGTTTATAACTCGTCATCGAGAATTACAGGCTACATTCTGCCTATCAGGATGAAGGAATATTTCGTTCCGTCGCAATCTTAGGGTAGAACGGGATCGCCAAAACGTGCCATTTTTGTGCCAATGACTTACCGGAATAAAACGCCATTAGCTATAGTTCTCAAGTTCAAAATATACTGTTTTGCATCAGTCTGATGGAAACTTTAAAGATACTAATAAGTGACAAACAAAAGCGCTGTTTATATTGTGGGTCTACAATACATATACACGTGAAACTGTGTGGAGACTTCACTCGGAAAGCGGAGGACAGTCGAACTGTGACGGTCTGCGCTATTAATTAACAAATCGTAATCACTCGTGTTAGTTTGAATACGATCAACAGAAATTGTAAACGCATATGCTTTAAGTGTGAGTAAAAAAAAATTTCATTGCAGCTGCGACTTCGGTAGAAGATAGAACTGTGTTCTGCATTTGTGAAATAATAAAATACGGTGAACCTTGTACACTGTGAATGCTAAAACACTTGAAATTAAAATGCTACCGCCGAAAAGGAAGTGTGTCCTTAATAATCCACTACTAAAGGAATACATGCACTAAAAACACAATTTCTGATTCAGATGTTCGATGCAATAAGTGTAAATCTGCATGCAGAATAAGACATGAGGGTTGGGGGCGATCGGATTTATCACAACTTATAAACGCTACAAAATGTAAAAGAATGGTGCGTGCAAGTGCTTCTTTTCGCACCGTATTGATTATATTTTTAAGTGAAAGTTTTGTTGATGAAGGTGTGAAATTAGCAGTTGTTCAACGAGCGTTCACGTACCATGCTGTCCACATCACCAAACTTTCAGATAAGTGGAGTATTCTGCTAAACTTATCCAACGTATTTTTGAAATAAAATTTATTTGTGATCAGAGCAAAACCAAGACAGTTACGTTAAATATTTTGACTCCATTTGCCATTTGCCAACTAGAATCTTATTTAGAGAAAGCTAATTTTATTTCAATAATGACGGATACATCCAACCATAAGGATGTGAAAATATTTCCATTGCTTGTCAGTACCGTAATTCTGTTGAGTGGATTCAAGTTAAAATTTTGGATCTGAAATATTTGCCTGGAGAAGCTTCAGAAATCATTAATACACTGTGTGATCAAAAGTATCCGGACACCCCAAAAACATACGTTTTTTTTAAATATTAGGTGCATTGTGCTGCCACCTACTGCCAGGTACTCCATATCAGCGAACTCAGTAGTCATTAGAAATCGTGAGAGCTCTGCGGAACTCATGGACTTCGAATGTGGTCCGGTGACTGGGTGTCACTTGTGTCATACGTCTCTACGCGAGATTTCCACACTCCTAAACATCCGTAGGTCCAATGTTTCCCATTTGATAGTGAAGCGGAAACGTGAAGGGACACATATAGCACAAAAGCGTACAGGGCCACCTCGTCTGTTGACTGACAGAGATCGCCGACAGTTGAAGAGGGTCGTAATGTGTCATAGGCAGATGTCTATCCAGACCATCACACAGAAATTCCAAACTGCATCAGGATTCACTGCAAGTACTATGACAGTTAGGTGGGAGGTGAGAAAACTTGGATTTCATGGTCGAGCGGCTGCTCATAAGCCACACATCATACCGGTAAATGCCAAACGACGCCTCGCTTGGTGCAAGGAGCGTAAACACGAACGATTGGACAGTGGAAAAATGTTGTGTGGGGCGACGAATCACGGTACACAATGTGGCGATCGGATTGCAGGGTATGGGTATGACGAAGTGTCAGCAGAAAAATTCGGAAGCGATGGTGTTATGGTGTGGTCGTGTTTTTCATGGACGGGGCTTGTACCCCTTGTTGTTTTGTGTGGCACTATCACAGCACAAGCCTTCACTGGTGTTTTAAGCACCTTCTTGCTTTCGACTGTTGAAGAGCAATTCGGGGACGGCGATTGCATCTTTCAACACGATCGAGCATCTGTTTATAAAGCAAGGCCTGTGGCGGTGTCGTCGCACGACAATAACATCCCTGTCATGGATTGCCCTGCACAGAGTCCTGACCTGAATCCTATAGAACACCTTTGGGATGTTTTGGAACGCCAACTTCGTGCAAGGCCTCACCGACCGACGTCGATCTCTCTCCTCAGCGCAGCGCTCCGTGAAGAATGGGCTGCCGTTCCCCAAGAAACCTTTCAGCACCTGATTGAACGTATGCCTGTAAGAGTGGAAGCTGTTATCAAGGCTAAGGGTGGGTCAACACCGTATTGAACTCCAGCGTTACCGATGGAGGGCGCCACGAACTTGTAAGTCATTTTCAGCCAGGTGTCTGAATACTTTTCATTACATAGTGTACTTTTTTGAGTGAGTATTTCAAAAACAATAACTTATGAGAAAAACAAACGCTCTTTGCGCAGATATGTAGCTAGAAACGGCGCCAACAACGTCTTCATGAAACAAAGAAAATTTAGGTCAGAACTTAGTTGAGGTTAGGCGTACTGTTCATACAATCCATAACACTATCCAACGGGTTACTGATGTTCTTGCAATTGATGTTGAAGACATTGCTCTTAAAATGTATTCTTATTTCTATATGTGTACTGTAAGGGCTGAAAATCTTATGGAATTTTGTAAATTTGTAAACTAGGAGTACAAACAAATTTTAGGCTATAGCAAAACGAGGTGGCTTCTGACGATGTTTGTTCCTTTGAAGTCATATTCTGAATCTCAAAATAAATGTCCATTTATTACCAACTACTACTTCCACAACCAAGCGTCAACTTTTGACAATGCAGTTCAAAGAACAGAGAGAGGGTGAAACAATTAGTTTTTCCAGTAGTTTCTTCTTTGAATTATTTAAAACTTAGTTTCCAACTGTCCATGTTGTTTTATTAAGATCAGCTGTCAGATCATTCTTGGTTCATTGAAAAATGAGGGTTTCTCGTCGAGACTACAAAATTTGAACAGTATGTCTGTATATTTTATCATATTGCAGTTCAGTATTTAAATAAGCGGCTTTAAACGACTGACCGTTTGTGGGACTGCAGTTGGGTAACACTTAAGTCAGGAGTACCTCCATGGAAGGATATGTGGAAGACTGAAGATTTCATTTGTGAAATGGTTCCTTCAACTGTAATAATCGGTACTGGTCTGGAGATGAGTACCGGTATGTGTCTACAAAGAATATATACAGGTGAAAATATTATGAAAATGGAATATGGAAAAAACATCACTTGGCGACTGTTGGGCAGAAACAATTTCTGATTGTAATAGCGGTCGAGCGGTTCCAGACTGTAGCGCCTAGAACCGCTCGGCCACTCCGGCCAGCTTGAATTAAGTGAGTCAAGTGTGGATGAAGATTGTGAAAACGTCAGTAAACCTAGTATAAACAAGAGAAAATTCCATGGAAGGGTAAGAGATGTGATGAAAAAACTTAGTGTGTACTCACGGTACTGTAAAAGACTACAGTGTTTTGATAGAATTTGTAAAGGTGAAAGAAAAAGATTAATTTCTCATTTTAATAGTTTATAATCTAATGATGCTCAGTCCACACACTTGGCTGGGCTTATCAGTGTTTATAACGTCAAAAATCGCAGACCAAGAAAGCCTGAAAATGAATCATTTTTAATGATAAGAGCTACACTTACAAAGTAAGAATATAGGATAGTGATAATTTTATTGACACCCCTGTGAGTTATAAAGCATTTTTGTCTATTTTTGGTGTAACTGGGAGAAGGGGTCAAACTATTCAAACCAGTCTAAAAGAAACAGGTGAACCCTCAACAGACAAGAGAGGAAAGTATGACCACAAACATTGTAGGACCTGAGAAGAAGTTGAGCAAAGTGTCGTTAATCACATTGCATCGTTTAAGGGGCGTACAAGCCATTATAGTTTTGATAAAACTAAAAAAACATACTTGCCAGACACTTTAAATTTGAAAAAAATCTACACATTGTACAAGACAGGTAGGCCTAGTGGTACCAACCAGAAATGAAAGCTCTAAACCTCCAGCTGGAACAGACTAATGATGAGAAGGAAAAAGCAAATATTTTAAGCTGCATTAAGACAAAACAGTATGAGAATGAACTACACTTGAGGAAAGCTAACATGTTTTATGACACAAAGAGAAAATGTAGGAAAATTTCAAGGAAAAGGGAGGATACTGAGACACTTACCATTGATTTTCAAAAAAATTTAACCTTACCTAATTTGACCACAAATGATGTTTACTACCGCCGTCAATTGTCATTGTATTTGTTCATATTCCACAGCCTATCTACGGGAAATGCAACTTTTTTTGCTTAACCAGAAACAGAAGGCGGTAAAGGTGCGGACGAAGTAGTATCGATGTTGCACTATTATATCTTCACTATGTAACAGTCCAATGTCAAAAACTTTACATATTTTGCGATTCTTGTAGCGGACAAAACAAGAACCACACCATGTTTCGCTTCTGTTATTATGTGGTACAAAACCTAAAAAAAAAAAAAAACCAACTAGACTGCTTAACAATCATATTCCCTATTCGCGGCCACTCTTACCTAGAATGCGATAGAGATATGGCCCTGATAAACGGAAATTTCCCGTAGCGATACCAGAACATTGGGTAAATGAAATAAAGAATGCCAGAGTAAAGCCTTCGCCTTTCACTGATTGAAGCTGACCAAAACCTATTTAGAAAATGGACTGCGTTTTTGGAAAATCACTATCACAAGAAATGCCCATTTGCTACACGACCAATTCGTGAAATAAAATTTTCAAAAGACCATTGTAGGTTAGTTGAACACAGATCATCTGACACTGGTTACTTTCTTATGTCACCGATTCTAACACAACACCAACATAGCAAGCTTTCAAGAGAGACAGAAGACCCTGCTGATAATACGTCCTTCTCTTTACCACCAATTCTACGTGAAGGTAACAGAAAATGACCCAACACCTTACCTTTGCTTTCACATATCAACAATCTATAGATCTATAATGAGTTACAGAATAATACCTCACAAAAATAGTGTAACTTTGAAAGTAATGAAAACTTATAAGTACAGGAAATATTTTTGCCGTTATTGCAACAGATATTTAGTTAGGTTATTAGTTAAATTCATAATACGCTATGTAAGTAGGTAGGTTACTGTTTTATGACAAAAACCACCAGCAAGTTCCCCTGTTTTAGCCCAAAAGTTTGCTTATTTCCAGATCTAATTAAACTAATACCTGGAAAATACCAAGAACTGCAGCACCTGAAGCAGTTTTGCAGTCCATCTGTTCAAAAGTACTTTGAAGAATGGTTCAAATGGCTCCGAGCACTATGGGACTTAACATCTGTGGTCATCAGTCGCCTAGAACTTAGAACTACTTAAACCTAACTTACCTAAGGACATCACACACATCCATGCCCGAGGCAGGATTCGAACCTGCGACCGTAGCAGTCGCGCGGTTCCGGACTGAGCGCCTAGAACCGCTAGACCACAGCGGCCGGCTGTACTTTGAAGAACTTCCTCATTGACAAAACATAAGTTGTAAGTAACAATATTAAAATAAAATCTATATGGGCCTAATGGGCTAAAATTTAGAATATAATAAATCTTATAAAATAAACAGTAAACAGAATCTGTTTACAGGTTACAAGATCCACTGAAGAAGCAAAGAAAGATAGTGGATTTCATCGTTTTTACCAAGTTTTTTATGACTACCATCACTTTTACCATGTTTTTTGTTTACCTATTTAAGTTCTTAATTAATAAAGTACCTTAAAATTGAAAATGTGTTTATTGTATTACATTTATTACCTGAACAAATAGATATAGAACAATAAAAATGTTGTGATAATTATACGGTGAACGTTTATGATATACGAGAGACTAGAGCAGAAAATTCGTCGTCCTGAAAAGTTACAAGAAAGTGACTATCGTCATTTTGCCTTGTGCTCTTCATATGTGAGTTGCACATTATTTATTTATTTAATATTAGTTTCAAAACTTTCATATTTATGACGATAAAATTTATGCAATCGCTTTTGTCCCTTGTTTTATTATGAAAAATTTAAGATGCCCCGTTTCCTTGTTTCAAAATTAAAACAAATTCTATGTACAAGCTGAATAAATGTTCGTCACAGAGCGCGGACGACGTGAGCGATGCAGCCGTCAGCTGTGTACGGTGGCGCAGCGCGGTGGTCGCGGCGGAAACTACGTGGTCACAGTTCCAATTACGGCCGCAGCTCCTCCGGTGGACCTAATTTGCCATACCTCTGCACCAAAAACCCGACAGTGGTTTTTGCGGCGACGAATTCAGTCACTGACGCAAAGCGATTCACAACCTCAACAGCTGTAAATCGCTGCGATGGAACAGCGGCAGCCAGTGGACCGATTAGCTCTGCAAACGAATAATGGTTGCCTTTCAGCGCTCCATCCTAACTGGCATCATCCTTGCGCAGAGGAGGTAAAAGCGACATGATTTCCGATTCTTCAAATAATCAGAACCATAATAAATTCTCTTTGTACAGGATTTCCGAAACAAGTGGAAAAATGCTCCAATCGAAGCATGAAAAGACGAATATGCTGCTTAAAAGACTCTTGACTGAAAAGTGGAGCACCAGCTACCTCATTCTACCTTCCTCAGGACCTTCAAAATTTTTCCCAAATCTTTTGGCATTATTTACCCGTTACTGCTGTCTCTTCTCACTCTCACTATGTCACTCTTATAATAAGTGACCATAATCTCATTTACTTCTCAATTTCAAGCACAGATAATAGCTTAGACGCTAACATCCTGGCCGAGCGACTATAGAATCTACGAAGAGCGAACTGTGAACTTTTAAAGGCAGAATTCAAGATGCAGCCACTGCAAGGAAGCGGATTTGATGCTGACGCTAAAGCAGATGAATTGGTGCGAACGTTGTAGACGGCGCAAGAGAAGGCGATCCCAGCATTTGTTAGAAAGTCAAAATGGTTTTAAATTGCCTAAGTCCCACCCTAAAGTCCTTAAGACGCAGAGGCAGGCACGCGAGGAGATTCTACCAAAGATCTTTAGGAGAAACAGAACGACAAAGAAGGCTGAGTTTCTATCGAAGAATCAAGCAATATGAAGAACTACTAGACCAAACAAGAATAGACAAATGGGAGGCGTACGTTTAGAACAAAACGGTAACAGATGTTTGGGGTTTTCCAAACAAATTTGCAACGAACAAGGTTCGACCACACACTGTGTTATCAACCCTGAGATGATACGGCGGCACGATGACGACACATTCGGAGACATCAGTGCTGTACCTACTCAGAACTTTGTTGCTGGGCGATACAACGGTGGAAATCAGAGTATCAGCAGTGTCTTCGCTATCAATTACTAGAGCAGCACGTGAATAACAATGTTGTGATTCCATTTGCGCAGAAGGAAGCGATACTGGCAATTATGAAGTTCAGAAAGAGGAAAACACCAGGACCTGATAGAATACTGGAAGCTGCGTCGCCTACGCAGATGGTCTGCTAAGTATAGTACTTGCTAACGCAAGTGGTAAATAGAGTAACGTTTGAAGGACTAAGCAACTGGTGCATAAAAAACAAACTAAAGATAGCAGGGCACAAAACAGTTTCTATGTTCCTAAAAGCAACACTATCAGGAACGAGAAATTCCACAATCAAGATAAACGACCAGTCTGTGAAAAGAAAAGAAAATAAGTATATAGGAACCTTGGAATTAATGTCGACGGAAAGCAAAACTTTCATGCACATGTAGAAATCGCCTGCCTGAGAGGCATTAAAACCCTACATAAAATAGCAACAGTTGGTGTAAAAGTTTCCGGCTGCCACTAAGTGCAATGAGAACATACCACAACACAATCTTGCTCATTATTGTGGGCCTTGAGTTAAGCGTTTGGACTCGTACAGCGAGCACAGAGAAGTGTACTCCTGAGTCTGACAGGCGCATGTGGAACAACGACTGAAGTGCTGCTGGTGATACTAGGCTTCCTACCTCTAAACCTAAAAGTAAGAAAGAGTGGTGTACAATATTAGCTGAAAAGTCAAAATATGATAAGGTAAAGGACATACTGGGCACAAGAGCCGTATCCAATAAGAAAATAAAAGGTATACATTGATAGAGAATGGCAAGAAATCTGGGACAAGCCAGAAACAGGGAGGAGAACCTACCAGTTCCTTCCTAACAAAAAAGAAAAAACGAGAATGACGTAAATCCTTCTGATCAATGGAGCTATACATTACCTGTCGGAACATGATCCGCATTCTAGCTACTTACTAAAAATACAACAGCGCACTGCAGACACTTGTGAATGAGGGGCATTGTCTGCGATTGAGGCATTACACAAGATGATACAGAACAGGACAGGAACGAATGTGGTTACACAACAGTGTGTAATATAATAAACATCGAGGAACTGTGGCATAAGGTGAACTCGCTGACAGCTAAAATATCAGCTTATGAACTACAAGCCTACATGGCTGAGAGAGAACCGAGAAGAGGCCATGCAGAATGATAACGAGACGCACCACGGCAGTGCACCCTCCTACAACATCCTTCTTGAAGAATGGGGAGACAGGCTTCGGAAAGGACCGGGAAGGATTTCCTGAGACCTTGACAACCATCTCCCAGTCTCTTGCAGCTCAGTGTGCCGGGGGCTAACCGTCCAGACAAATGAGAAATCCAGCTTAGTTCTGATACCAAGTACAGTAGCGTAGTGTAGTATAGTGTTGTATGATAGTGTAGTCCAGAATAATAAATTACAAAGTTTGTGAGCTACCAATGCTGCGAAGTACAACAGACTAGTAGCGTGTGCCTTCTGGATTCCAGATGGACGGATGTCTGCGTGCCAGATGCCGAGATGGTAGTACGTCGAACTTTTTAGTTATTATTATTTTATTTTTTTGCAGATATTCTATGTAGATTTTTTGCCACTTAAACAGGATAACGCTTAGTTATTAGGGAACACTGGGTATGATAGTCATATCTTTTTATTTCAATTTTTTTACTCAGTTTCCAACTTAAATATTCGCACCGTCATTTAACTAACTTGTAGACTATATTTTTAGGGATGTTTATAAAAATAATTTATGGCTTTGTAATTACAGTGATAAAAATAGTATTGCCTCTTCTATTATGCGATTTTGTGGGTACCATCCCCGGGACTGGGTTGGTTGTCGCAGGGATCGCGGTTGCTTGTCATGTATTAATATTATGTGAAAAGTACAGGTTTTTGGGGAAACAAAATCCTTCCTGTATTCATATAAATTACATCAAGCTAAAGGAATATTCAAGATTAAAATATAACACTAATAACATAAAGACAAACAAAATAATTCTGTTGATGTACACAAAAAGTTGAGCAGTTCAACATACAGAAGAAAAATGACTTAAAGTTAAAATCACAGGCATTTAACAATAGCCTAAAGTGAAAGCTGTCCATTGATATCAGCCCTAAACTAAAAATTGTTAGGACTCTACGAAATTAACCTGAAAAATCAGTCTGGCAATCTTGACAAACAAAATGGGCACCTCTTGATGTACATTTCTCATGTGCTCATATCTTGCAGTTGTACATTGCACACACATTTCCACTAATCTGCTACTGGCAAATGAATCAAGACACACCATAAAAAACAGTCATCGTCTTCACTGTGCTTCGACGTTTCTTTTATTTTTGCTTTTTACTTTTATTTATTTTTTTTTTTTTATCTGGGAAAGATGCTTCTTGGTATCTGAAGAAATTTGCTTTTTCCCCTTTCGAGTTCCTATTTCGTAGGTGTGTCCATGACGACAGACGAGCATCTCTTTCGGTTGTTGTTGTTGTTGTTGTTGTTGTTCCTTCGTGTTTTCAGTCTCTAGCTTCAGGGACAGGTCTGTATCTCCTGAAGAAACAATAATAGGCCTAGACTGAACATTCTCCAAGTCACTGCAAGAAGGCTGAGACTCAGCAGTTTTCCTGTGTAATTAATTTGGTTCGTGTGGACCTCCAACGTTTGAATTTGATTGTCTCCTTCTTCTATTATGTCAGCACTTAGAGTAATTGGTCTTTCAGGATTTGGTCGATGTGTTACGAGTCACCGGGAGCAACTCCATGGAATCCAAAAACGTCTATGTTGAAAAGACAAATGCCACAAGTCTTGAATCCTGTTTGGATATTTGATGGCGTAAATGCAAGAGGATATGCAGAAGTCATTAGTCCTGGAGTGTTGTATACTGTCATCGTGGAATCTGGACGATTTAACTTCACTGAATCACTTGCAGTATTCACGTACCTCTTCAGTGGTCCGTACACTGCCTGATCAAATGGTTGCTCAAAAATGGTTCAAATGGCTCTGAGCACTACTGGTCTTAACATCTGAGGTCATCAGTCCCCTAGACTTAGAACTACTTAAACATAACTAATCTAAGAATATCACACTCATCCATGTTCGAGGCAGGATTCGAACCTGCGACCGTAGCAACAGCGCGGTTCCGGACTGAAGCGCCTAGAACCGCTCGGCTACAGCGGCCGGCCAAATGGTTTCAAACGGTGGGACCAGTAAGAAGGAAATGACAATAAAACTTTGCCATTACATTTGGCATAGTTGAGTCCTTTAATCAAAAGATGAGAACTATGATTATCAAGGACAGGAAGTCACGGACTATGTTTAGAGAACTTAGCGTTATCAACAAAAGTGTTTAAAAAATTCGCAGAAATTTTCTTCCATCATCCATCCAGAAGAGTTACTCGCTCCACGGCAGCTCCTGGCCTATCACGAATAAAAGGTTTCTTGAAGTGACCCGAGGAAAAATGAAGAATGGTGGACCAGAGTTCCCAGTAGCAGTAAAAGCAGCAGCTAAAGTAACTAGGCTACCTCGTTCTCCAGATGTGATCGACCCCACTTGCTTAAAACCTTTTCGTGACACAATTAGATTTGACTTTTAGACTGATGTAATTCCTGTGTCGTCCGTGTTCCAAATATCTTTCGGTTCAAAGTGGTATCGTTTCATTACAGTAGCCAGGTTATACAGTAACATCGTTATCGATAAAGACGCCTAAGTTTGTTTTATTGAAGCTAGAAGCTCAGGCTAAGCTGATAGCTCCAGAAGTCCTGATTGACAACTGTTTGTGTCTCTTCATGAAACCAAAAAAACCACTCAGTCCCAGCTTGTCGCGTTTCAGTCAATTTTCCAGATACTTCTAGCCCATTACAAATAACTAACTCATATTACAATTTTCGCACTTTTTTTTAGGCTGGGACCGAAGTATGTATCAGATACAACATTGATACATTCTGACAATTCATTTTCTAAGAGCAACTTCAGTGTAAGTCCGTTAGTGTAATAGCTTACATTCACTGAGGGCAGGTCACGTAACTTCTTATATCCTCATCAGAAAAGTTTTTACAGTAACGAGCCAATGTCCGGTAATTTATATTGTAATCCTTGGAAACACTGCGTAGGGATCTATTTTCCAATTTCATCATTCGAAGCGCTTTCAGCATAGTGTCTACGAGTGTTAGACCTTTATCTGTTTTCCTTTTGAGTTTTCTAGGCATCTTGATACTGAAAACAACAAAAGATAGAATGGTATCAGAATTTGAAACGCAAATACTTTGGCGGGAATGGCTGTTCCGCGCGACAGTCTTCCCCATTGATTGTGTGACAAGCAAACCCGAAACACCATTTTGAAAACTCTAGCTAGAATCAAGCATTGTGTGTTTTATAACAATTCAAGAAGCCTGCACATAATATATTGAATTATACGCAACATGACTGTAGAATCCGATAATCAACACAGCAAAAAGTTCTCTCACATACTCTGTCTCTCATTATCACTGGGCCTCACCCACTTCCACTTTCTCCTTATCTTTATCCCAAAGCCATACAGGATGTCCCCTACTAGCATCTTTGAAATTATATTAAAATTCCAGTTCCTGTGCAACATTCAGTTTGTTCCTTTATATAGATAACAGACTAAAAGAAAACTGCCAGTAAATAACTAAATAACTATCTAAATAACTAGCTAACTAACTAAATAACTAAATAAATAAATAAATAAATATCACTCTCTCTCTTCCCCGTTGTCATTGTTTTAGACTCTGTCATTCATTAGCACTGGTTCTCACTGGTAATCGATCCAGAAATACTGCTGAAGCTAATAAATAATTAATTTTCGGTCACATGATCACGATGTAGCACATATCAGGGGGACGCGGTAGCTGTTTCACCCACACACAAATTGACGATATCACAAAACTAGCAGCCTGCTGACGAAATACACTTAAAAAAAGATTGTTGCATACAAAGAGAGAGAGAGAGCGAGCCAGAGAGAGCTATAGTTTGCTTTGCAGATGACACAGGAACTAGCATGGGATATTTAAACAACATAGGCGCTTTATAATTCAGCCGTGGACTCTTAACTACTCCAGAAATCCTGGTGCACTTTCTTGTGGTAGACTTCACGAACGGCTTCAGGAGTTACTAAATCTGATGCGGAATGCCATATCTTGAAGATATCCCAAATGTTGTTTCAGAAGATGTGCCACAGGAAATGCTAATTAAATCGTTAACTAAACAAATTTAAATATTTTGCTTCAAATACACACACGAGCGCGCGAGCGCGCGCGCGCGCGCGCACACACACACACACACACACACACACACACACACACACACACACACACACGAGTTTAAAACTTCTCGAAACGTAAAAAGATCGACACTGCACAGATGTTCGCGTACATAAACAGCAGTGTTACATTTTTGACAAGAAATTTTATTAAATAATCGAAACACATTATTATTTGGCATACGTTTGGAAGTGATAATGTATGAAATATCAGCTCAGAGATCAGAGAAAACAACCGCCGTAAACGGAAGCGCATGTCAGACAGAGAGAAGCCCGCCAGCCGTGGAAGATCCTTCCAGGGGGACCTGGCTGGTAGGAATTCGAATACTATCAGTACTCCCACTGCCAACACTCGTCGTACTGAATCTTCTAAAACTTCCATGGTGTATACTTGCAACACACGCGGTCCCAGAGGCTGCTCATCAACGCGAACTCGATATTAATTCACTATTCGCCCATCCAGAGAGAGCCGCGAGCCAAACCTTCATAAGCCGCGGCAGACCGGAAGCGTCCTTGGACTCTCCAAACTGGTGAGCAAAAGATGGGCCAGCCCCAGCCGGGTACAAATGCGTCCAGTGAGATGCTATTTCCGGTCAGGACCTGGCTGTTTTCTGTTATGCTTTCGACGGCCATCTCCAGACTCACAAGAATATTGGGAACAAGGCACATATTTATCAGTGTAATTACAATTAAACTCTGACAACGAGCGATGTACTGAAAATGTCTCCTCTTGACGGCTATGGTTTTGTAACGAATCTCACGTTGAAATTTCAATATCTACAGCACACATAAATCTCTTACTCTTATGGCACGCTGGACAAATCGGCGTTGGCCTGCAAGCACAGCCTGTGTCCTTCTGGTTGTGGTGGTTTTGTTATTCGAAAGTGAGATTAAATTAGGTAACTCTCTCCCCATTTCGCAATAACAATACGTTCAGCTTTCTATGTATCTAGGGTTGCCATAATTTCTGTCTGACAAAACGGGACGTTTATCTCAAATTGACCAAAAATGGACGTAATTTTGAAGGAGAAATCGGGACAAAGCGGGCTACTTCTCTTAAGCTTAAAAAAGTGGAAGATTGGAGCAAATGCCACTTATAGTTGCAAACAGCTGCAGCTATAACGAAAATAATGGAACTCTGAATGATCACTTATTTCACAATTGCTTTTGATTTTATTAGGCCCAACGTCACAATTTTTTGCGGCTTCGGAAACCTTAAAAAGTTTGGAGCTTAGCGTGAAAGCATAGTTAACTGATTTCAAAGACATGATGATGATTAACGGTATGACAGCACATTGCTAATTTCGCTGCTGTTACTAACTGACCCTGTTTGAATGAATTTGAAACAAAGTAACTGCCCATTTCTTTAAGTGCTTCCAGAATGCACGTTTGATTTGTCCTTTACATTGACTAAATGATACTTAATATCTGCACTTCCCCCATCCGCAGTGATATCATAATACTTACAAATTACACATTTTGCTTCACAGTCATGCCTCTCTCGTTTCATGAACAAACATACAACGGAAAATTTTTCTTGGAATGAACACTTCCTCCTCGGCATTTTTAGTTCTAAGCAATCAAACCCGGCAGCAAATAAAATCTGTGCGATATATATCACATAGTAATGGTACAAGTTGTGTAGGGAACATGTAGTAATCAAAAGCATTCACTTGGCGACCACTGTTAATCAGTTTCATACAAATATCCAAGAGGACATTACTCACATTTCTTGATTTCAGCCGCCCAAACACATTGTAAGCAGTAACATTCCCTTTTCCCAGCGAATCCGTAGTCCTCAACGCTAGTTGTTGTAACATACTGAAGAAGCAAGAGCTCCGGAATCTTTTTTTCTAATGTGTGGCTACAGCTCTGTTCTTGAATAAGCAGAGTTGAGTAGTCACTATCCCCCTTTAACAGCGATGACTAAAGCATGACCGTACTTTGCACAGTACACCCACTACCACCCCTCAAATTCACTATTGGAATTACGGTATTACCTTATTCACAGACATCCTGCACACACTTGAAGTTGAATAACTGAATGACGATGGATCCGTAGTGATTATTCAGTTACATACAGCTGGTGCGCTGAAAGAGACAAACAGATGTCTATTGTACGCGTGGAATAAAGCATTCGCTGCATTCAAGCCTATAGCAGGTTTCTACATAACATGGCATTCCTTTTTGAAAATTCAGCTCCTGCACGCACATGTTATAGGATCCAAACAGGTATGTATCATTAAGTCGCCGTTTCTCACACATGCAGCAAACAAGATCTTTGTATGACGCTCTAACACGCTCTTTTTTCCCATAATTTTGCCAGCTGAAACAACAAATCCGTCTTGTGCTGATCCTCCTCCTCCTGTTCCATAGTGCTGAACAGTCACGGTGCTGAGACTCGATCCAGAACAGTTTTGCTGTTTCTCCATCCATCCGTTTGGCCCCTAAAAACTAACTTCGAACGGACGTACTCTAGTATACAGGGTGGTCCATTGATCGTGACCGGGCCAAATATCTCACGAAATAAGCATCAAACGTAAAAATTACAAAGAACGAAACTTGTCTAGCTTGAAGGGGAAAACCAGATGGCGCTATGGTTGGCCCGCTAGATGGCGCTGCCACAGGTCAAACGGATATCAACTGCGTTTTTTAAAAAATAGGTACCCCCATTTTTATTACATATTCGTGCAGTACGTAAAGAAAGATGAATGTTTTAGTCGGAC